>NC_134123.1:43592478-43629978 GCF_040939455.1 Microcebus murinus
TTGTGACTTTTTATCCTAGGCTGAGAACAATGTATTTTCTCTTCCTGTGAATTTTATTTTATGGATTCCAAAGTATACATTTCTAAATGAATAGGGTGAGCAACACACTCCCGTGGGGCCTGTGTCAGTGGATAGGTGTCCGGGAGGGTCCCCTCCTGCAGCTTGTTGTGGTAGCTCAACATTTAGGAGAGGCAAATCATTCATTTCCCTAATGATCCTAGATGAGTCTGCTCAATTTTTTATGATGTCCTGGAAACATATAAAACACCCTTCCTACTTCACGTAGCCGACCACAAAGTTTCTCCCAGGAAAAACTATTTAACATCATGAATTTCACAGTGTAATAGAGGGAATGGTCTAGAGAGAGGGCAAAAAAAATAAAGGACAGAGACATTTTGTGTCCTTTTAAAACTCCAACCCCCCACCCCCTGATGTTGGAAATTTGGAGTCTGGCCTCTATCCCCAAGAGCAGTTCAATCTTTTCTTAAAACTCCAGAGCGGTGGGTCCCCAGCCCCACAGGCCTTGTTTTTGGCCCAGCTGAGACCAGTGAAATGATTAACCACAATAATGGCTAAAGCGGAGAACCCTCCCTCTATGTATTTTTTAACATACTTTTATTCATTCATTCATTCATGCATGCATGTATGCATGCATTTAATTTTTTGAGACAGAGTCTCAATTTGTTGCCCAGGCTAGAGTGAGTGCCATGGCGTCAGCCTAGCTCACGGCAACCTCAACTTCCTGGGCTCAAGCCATCCTCCTGCCTCAGTCTCCCAAGTAGCTGGGACTACAGGCAGTGTCATCATGCCTGGCTAATTTTTCTCTGTCTCTCTCTATTACTTGGCCAATTAATTTCTTTCTATTTATAGTAGAGATGGGGTCTTCCTCTTGCTCAGGCTGGTTTGAATTCCTGACCTCCAGCAATCCTCCCACCTTGGCCTCCCAGAGCTAGGATTGCAGCTGTGCTGGGCCTGAGAGAAATTTTTATGTCTCCCTCCCTGCTTATCTCTTTTCTCTTTTATTCTGTCTATAGCAGACATTCTGTCTATAGCAGCAGTGTGATGGGGTCGCCAGCCCAGCAAAGCCTCCTCCCACCTCCTTGCTGTGACTTCTCCTTACCCCTTGTCTTTTCCTTGCTAGCTCGCCTCACTTTAGGGGTCCACTTAACTGGATCTCAAGCTTGACTCCACTTTTATCATGTTAATGTCTCCCTCTGACCAAAGTTCTCTTGCATTCCAAAATGTTTGACTGAAACTGTCATTCAGTATTCAATCCGGGGTCCACCTCATGTATCAGTTCTCTGGGCCAGTTCCTGAAGAAAAGAACACTTTGGAGAAAATCACAGAAAATATATACAGAGAGAGAGAGAGAGAGAGAGAGAAACAGAGAGAGAGAGAGAGAGAAATTATTATCTCTCCCTCCCTGCTTTTTCTGGAAAGTAAGACCTTTTTTATTATTATTAATTTTTTCTTTTTTTTTGAGACAGAGTCTCACTTTTAGGGCCCGGGCTAGGGTGCTATGGCTTCAGACTAGCTCACAGCAACCTCAACCTCCTAGGCTCAAGCAATCCTCCTGCCTCAGCCTCCCAAACAGCTGGGACTATAGGGATATGCCGCCACGCCTGGCTCATTTTTCTTTCTATATATATTACTTGGCCAATTAATTTCTTTGTGTTTATAGTAGAGATGGGGTTTTGCTCTTGCTCAGGCTGGTTTGAACTCCTGACCTCCTGCAATCCTGCTGCCTCAGTCTCCCAGAGAGCTAGGACTACAGGTGTGCTGGGCCTGAGAAAAATTTTATCTCTCCCTCCCTGCTTATCTCTTTAATTCTGTCTATAGCAGATTTATATATATATATACACAGAGAGAGAGAGAAAGAGAGAGAGAGTGAAATATTTATCTCTCCCTCCCTGCTTATCTCTTTTATTCTGTCTATAGCAGATTTATATATATATATATATATATATATATATGGAGAGAGAGAGAGTGAAATTTTTATCTCTCCCTCCCTTCTTATCTCTTTTATTCTGTCTATAGCAGATTTATATATATATATATAGAGAGAGAGAGAGAGACAGAGAGACAGAGAGACAGAGGAATTCATATCTCTCCCTCCCTTCTTATCTCTTTTATTCTGTCTATAGCAGATTTATATATATACATATATAGAGAGAGAGAGAGAGAGTGAGAGAGGAATTAATATCTCTCCCTCCCTGCTTATCTCTTTTATTCGGTCTATAGCAGATTTATATATATACACAGAGAGAGAGAGAGAGAGTGAAATTTTTATCTCTCCATCCCTGCTTATCTCTTTTATTCTGTCTATAGCAGATTTATATATATATATAGAGAGAGAGAGAGAATTTATATCTCTCCCTCCCTTCTTATCTCTTTTATTCTGCCAATAGCAGATTTATATATATATATAGAGAGAGAGAGAGAGAGAGACAGAGAGACAGAGGAATTCATATCTCTCCCTCCCTTCTTATCTCTTTTATTCTGTCTATAGCAGATTTATATATATATATATAGAGAGAGAGAGAGAGAGTGAGTGAAATTCTTATCTCTCCATCCCAGCTTATCTCTTTTATTCTGTCTATAGCAGATATATATATATAGAGAGAGAGAGAGACAGAGACAGAGAGAGAGAGAGAGAGAGAGGAATTTATATCTCTCCCTCCCTTCTTATCTCTTTTATTCTGTCTATAGCAGATTTATATATATATACACAGAGAGAGAGAGAAAGAGAGAGAGAGTGAAATATTTATCTCTCCCTCCCTGCTTATCTCTTTTATTCTGTCTATAGCAGATTTATATATATACACAGAGAGAGAGAGAGTGAAATTTTTCTCTCTCCCTCCCTGCTTATCTCTTTTATTCTGTCTATAGCAGATTTATATATATACACAGAGAGAGAGAGAGAGAGTGAAATTTTTATCTCTCCCTCCCTGCTTATCTCTTTTATTCTGTCTATAGCAGATTTATATATATATATATGGAGAGAGAGAGAGAGAGAGAGGAATTTATATCTCTCCCTCCCTTTTTATTTCTTTTATTCTGTCTATAGCAGATTTATATATATATATATAGAGAGAGAGAGAGAGTGAGTGAAATTTTTATCTCTCCATCCCTGCTTATCTCTTTTATTCTGTCTATAGCAGATCTCTCTCTCTCCATATATATATACATAGAGAGAGAGAGAGAGAGTGAGTGAAATTTTATCTCTCCATCCCTGCTTATCTCTTTTATTTTGTCTATAGCAGATTTATATATATGTATATATATATATGTATATATATATATATATAGAGAGAGAGAGAGGAATTTTTATCTCTCCCTCCCTTCTTATCTCTTTTATTCTCTCTATAGCAGATTTATATACATACACATACATACAGAGAGAGAGAGAGAGTGAAATTTTTATCTCTGAATCCCTGCTTTTACTGCTAAGTCCATAGTTCTTAATTTTTTTTTTTTTTTTTTTGACAGAGTCTCACTTTTGGTGCCCGGGCTAGAGTGCTATGGTGTCAGCTTAGCTCACAGCAACCTCAAACTCCTGGCCTCAAGTCATCCTTCTGTCTCAGCCTCTTGAGTAGCTGGGACTACAGGCATGTGCCAGAATGCCTGGCTAATTTTTCTTTCTATATATATTACTTGGCGGGTGGACATGATAAATAATGAGGATTGAGCACCAGATAAATGACTGGAAAAAAATACTTCCTGTTTCCTCAATACCAGCATCCATTTTAAGGGTATACCTGTAGACCTAGGTGTAAAATGGAAGCAAACTTTAGAAAGAAAAAAAAAAAATCGCTGTCAGCCCCGTCAGAGGGTCCCTTCTTGTCTGGCTGACACTGGCACCGGTACTTAGGGGTCACCTAGTGGCCACTTTGATCAGACTTGGGGATGGGTAAAGTCAGGCCATGTTGGGAGCTTAAGAGTGGACCCCACCCCCACCCCAGGTGTGGAGGCTGGCTTTCAAATCTGCTACATTGTATGACAGGTTCTGCCTGGGCCCGCCAGCCCCAGGCGCCTCTAGCCTCCAGAGGGTCTCCGCCCAACCCCCTCCCTGTTGTCCCAGGGAGGGGCCCCTCCTCCTCCTCCTCCTCCCGCTCCCTGCCTGCCTCCCCGCCCCCAGCGTAGGCCTCTGCCCAGGGTTTTTTTTTTTTTTTTTCTTTTCCCGGTTTGTGTTTTATCTTGTTTTTTTTGGGTATTTTTGTGTGTTTTTTTTAGGTTTATGGAATATCGTTTAAAAATTTAAATCACAGAATCAATTCTACAACAACTTGTGACTTTTTATCCTAGGCTGAGAACAATGTATTTTCTCTTCCTGTGAATTTTATTTTATGGATTCCAAAGTATACATTTCTAAATGAATAGGGTGAGCAACACACTCCCGTGGGGCCTGTGTCAGTGGATAGGTGTCCGGGAGGGTCCCCTCCTGCAGCTTGTTGTGGTAGCTCAACATTTAGGAGAGGCAAATCATTCATTTCCCTAATGATCCTAGATGAGTCTGCTCAATTTTTTATGATGTCCTGGAAACATATAAAACACCCTTCCTACTTCACGTAGCCGACCACAAAGTTTCTCCCAGGAAAAACTATTTAACATCATGAATTTCACAGTGTAATAGAGGGAATGGTCTAGAGAGAGGGCAAAAAAAATAAAGGACAGAGACATTTTGTGTCCTTTTAAAACTCCAACCCCCCACCCCCTGATGTTGGAAATTTGGAGTCTGGCCTCTATCCCCAAGAGCAGTTCAATCTTTTCTTAAAACTCCAGAGCGGTGGGTCCCCAGCCCCACAGGCCTTGTTTTTGGCCCAGCTGAGACCAGTGAAATGATTAACCACAATAATGGCTAAAGCGGAGAACCCTCCCTCTATGTATTTTTTAACATACTTTTATTCATTCATTCATTCATGCATGCATGTATGCATGCATTTAATTTTTTGAGACAGAGTCTCAATTTGTTGCCCAGGCTAGAGTGAGTGCCATGGCGTCAGCCTAGCTCACGGCAACCTCAACTTCCTGGGCTCAAGCCATCCTCCTGCCTCAGTCTCCCAAGTAGCTGGGACTACAGGCAGTGTCATCATGCCTGGCTAATTTTTCTCTGTCTCTCTCTATTACTTGGCCAATTAATTTCTTTCTATTTATAGTAGAGATGGGGTCTTCCTCTTGCTCAGGCTGGTTTGAATTCCTGACCTCCAGCAATCCTCCCACCTTGGCCTCCCAGAGCTAGGATTGCAGCTGTGCTGGGCCTGAGAGAAATTTTTATGTCTCCCTCCCTGCTTATCTCTTTTCTCTTTTATTCTGTCTATAGCAGACATTCTGTCTATAGCAGCAGTGTGATGGGGTCGCCAGCCCAGCAAAGCCTCCTCCCACCTCCTTGCTGTGACTTCTCCTTACCCCTTGTCTTTTCCTTGCTAGCTCGCCTCACTTTAGGGGTCCACTTAACTGGATCTCAAGCTTGACTCCACTTTTATCATGTTAATGTCTCCCTCTGACCAAAGTTCTCTTGCATTCCAAAATGTTTTACTGAAACTGTCATTCAGTATTCAATCCGGGGTCCACCTCATGTATCAGTTCTCTGGGCCAGTTCCTGAAGAAAAGAACACTTTGGAGAAAATCACAGAAAATATATACAGAGAGAGAGAGAGAGAGAGAGAGAAACAGAGAGAGAGAGAGAGAGAAATTATTATCTCTCCCTCCCTGCTTTTTCTGGAAAGTAAGACCTTTTTTATTATTATTAATTTTTTCTTTTTTTTTGAGACAGAGTCTCACTTTTAGGGCCCGGGCTAGGGTGCTATGGCTTCAGACTAGCTCACAGCAACCTCAACCTCCTAGGCTCAAGCAATCCTCCTGCCTCAGCCTCCCAAACAGCTGGGACTATAGGGATATGCCGCCACGCCTGGCTCATTTTTCTTTCTATATATATTACTTGGCCAATTAATTTCTTTGTGTTTATAGTAGAGATGGGGTTTTGCTCTTGCTCAGGCTGGTTTGAACTCCTGACCTCCTGCAATCCTGCTGCCTCAGTCTCCCAGAGAGCTAGGACTACAGGTGTGCTGGGCCTGAGAAAAATTTTATCTCTCCCTCCCTGCTTATCTCTTTAATTCTGTCTATAGCAGATTTATATATATATACACAGAGAGAGAGAGAAAGAGAGAGAGAGTGAAATATTTATCTCTCCCTCCCTGCTTATCTCTTTTATTCTGTCTATAGCAGATTTATATATATATATATATATATATATATATATATGGAGAGAGAGAGAGTGAAATTTTTATCTCTCCCTCCCTTCTTATCTCTTTTATTCTGTCTATAGCAGATTTATATATATATATAGAGAGAGAGAGAGAGACAGAGAGACAGAGAGACAGAGGAATTCATATCTCTCCCTCCCTTCTTATCTCTTTTATTCTGTCTATAGCAGATTTATATATATACATATATAGAGAGAGAGAGAGAGAGTGAGAGAGGAATTAATATCTCTCCCTCCCTGCTTATCTCTTTTATTCGGTCTATAGCAGATTTATATATATACACAGAGAGAGAGAGAGAGAGTGAAATTTTTATCTCTCCATCCCTGCTTATCTCTTTTATTCTGTCTATAGCAGATTTATATATATATATATAGAGAGAGAGAGAATTTATATCTCTCCCTCCCTTCTTATCTCTTTTATTCTGTCAATAGCAGATTTATATATATATATATATAGAGAGAGAGAGAGAGAGAGACAGAGAGACAGAGGAATTCATATCTCTCCCTCCCTTCTTATCTCTTTTATTCTGTCTATAGCAGATTTATATATATATATATATAGAGAGAGAGAGAGAGTGAGTGAAATTCTTATCTCTCCATCCCAGCTTATCTCTTTTATTCTGTCTATAGCAGATATATATATATATAGAGAGAGAGAGACAGAGACAGAGAGAGAGAGAGAGAGAGAGAGGAATTTAAATCTCTCCCTCCCTTCTTATCTCTTTTATTCTGTCTATAGCAGATTTATATATATATACACAGAGAGAGAGAGAAAGAGAGAGAGAGTGAAATATTTATCTCTCCCTCCCTGCTTATCTCTTTTATTCTGTCTATAGCAGATTTATATATATACACAGAGAGAGAGAGAGAGAGAGTGAAATTTTTCTCTCTCCCTCCCTGCTTATCTCTTTTATTCTGTCTATAGCAGATTTATATATATACACAGAGAGAGAGAGAGACAGTGAAATTTTTATCTCTCCCTCCCTGCTTATCTCTTTTATTCTGTCTATAGCAGATTTATATATATATATATGGAGAGAGAGAGAGAGAGAGAGGAATTTATATCTCTCCCTCCCTTTTTATTTCTTTTATTCTGTCTATAGCAGATTTATATATATATATAGAGAGAGAGAGAGAGAGTGAGTGAAATTTTTATCTCTCCATCCCTGCTTATCTCTTTTATTCTGTCTATAGCAGATCTCTCTCTCTCCATATATATATACACAGAGAGAGAGAGAGAGAGTGAGTGAAATTTTATCTCTCCATCCCTGCTTATCTCTTTTATTCTGTCTATAGCAGATTTATATATATATATATATATATATATAGAGAGAGAGAGAGAGAGAGAGAGGAATTTTTATCTCTCCCTTCCTTCTTATCTCTTTTATTCTCTCTATAGCAGATTTATATATATACACATACATACAGAGAGAGAGAGAGAGTGAAATTTTTATCTCTGAATCCCTGCTTTTACTGCTAAGTCCATAGTTCTCAATTTTTTTTTTTTTTTTTTGACAGAGTCTCACTTTTGGTGCCCGGGCTAGAGTGCTATGGTGTCAGCTTAGCTCACAGCAACCTCAAACTCCTGGGCTCAAGTCATCCTTCTGTCTCAGCCTCTTGAGTAGCTGGGACTACAGGCATGTGCCAGAATGCCTGGCTAATTTTTCTTTCTATATATATTACTTGGCGGGTGGACATGATAAATAATGAGGATTGAGCACCAGATAAATGACTGGAAAAAAATACTTCCTGTTTCCTCAATACCAGCATCCATTTTAAGGGTATACCTGTAGACCTAGGTGTAAAATGGAAGCAAACTTTAGAAAGAAAAAAAAAAAAATCGCTGTCAGCCCCGTCAGAGGGTCCCTTCTTGTCTGGCTGACACTGGCACCGGTACTTAGGGGTCACCTAGTGGCCACTTTGATCAGACTTGGGGATGGGTAAAGTCAGGCCATGTTGGGAGCTTAAGAGTGGACCCCACCCCCACCCCAGGTGTGGAGGCCGGCTTTCAAATCTGCTACATTGTATGACAGGTTCTGCCTGGGCCCGCCAGCCCCAGGCGCCTCTAGCCTCCAGAGGGTCTCCGCCCAACCCCCTCCCTGTTGTCCCAGGGAGGGGCCCCATCTCCTCCTCCTCCTCCCGCTCCCTGCCTGCCTCCCCGCCCCCAGCGTAGGCCTCTGCCCAGGGTTTTTTTTTTTTTTTTTCTTTTCCCGGTTTGTGTTTTATCTTGTTTTTTTTGGGTATTTTTGTGTGTTTTTTTTAGGTTTATGGAATATCGTTTAAAAATTTAAATCACAGAATCAATTCTACAACAACTTGTGACTTTTTATCCTAGGCTGAGAACAATGTATTTTCTCTTCCTGTGAATTTTATTTTATGGATTCCAAAGTATACATTTCTAAATGAATAGGGTGAGCAACACACTCCCGTGGGGCCTGTGTCAGTGGATAGGTGTCCGGGAGGGTCCCCTCCTGCAGCTTGTTGTGGTAGCTCAACATTTAGGAGAGGCAAATCATTCACTTCCCTAATGATCCTAGATGAGTCTGCTCAATTTTTTATGATGTCCTGGAAACATATAAAACACCCTTCCTACTTCACGTAGCCGACCACAAAGTTTCTCCCAGGAAAAACTATTTAACATCATGAATTTCACAGTGTAATAGAGGGAATGGTCTAGAGAGAGGGCAAAAAAAATAAAGGACAGAGACATTTTGTGTCCTTTTAAAACTCCAACCCCCCACCCCCTGATGTTGGAAATTTGGAGTCTGGCCTCTATCCCCAAGAGCAGTTCAATCTTTTCTTAAAACTCCAGAGCGGTGGGTCCCCAGCCCCACAGGCCTTGTTTTTGGCCCAGCTGAGACCAGTGAAATGATTAACCACAATAATGGCTAAAGCGGAGAACCCTCCCTCTATGTATTTTTTAACATACTTTTATTCATTCATTCATTCATGCATGCATGTATGCATGCATTTAATTTTTTGAGACAGAGTCTCAATTTGTTGCCCAGGCTAGAGTGAGTGCCATGGCGTCAGCCTAGCTCACGGCAACCTCAACTTCCTGGGCTCAAGCCATCCTCCTGCCTCAGTCTCCCAAGTAGCTGGGACTACAGGCAGTGTCATCATGCCTGGCTAATTTTTCTCTGTCTCTCTCTATTACTTGGCCAATTAATTTCTTTCTATTTATAGTAGAGATGGGGTCTTCCTCTTGCTCAGGCTGGTTTGAATTCCTGACCTCCAGCAATCCTCCCACCTTGGCCTCCCAGAGCTAGGATTGCAGCTGTGCTGGGCCTGAGAGAAATTTTTATGTCTCCCTCCCTGCTTATCTCTTTTCTCTTTTATTCTGTCTATAGCAGACATTCTGTCTATAGCAGCAGTGTGATGGGGTCGCCAGCCCAGCAAAGCCTCCTCCCACCTCCTTGCTGTGACTTCTCCTTACCCCTTGTCTTTTCCTTGCTAGCTCGCCTCACTTTAGGGGTCCACTTAACTGGATCTCAAGCTTGACTCCACTTTTATCATGTTAATGTCTCCCTCTGACCAAAGTTCTCTTGCATTCCAAAATGTTTGACTGAAACTGTCATTCAGTATTCAATCCGGGGTCCACCTCATGTATCAGTTCTCTGGGCCAGTTCCTGAAGAAAAGAACACTTTGGAGAAAATCACAGAAAATATATACAGAGAGAGAGAGAAACAGAGAGAGAGAGAGAGAGAAATTGTTATCTCTCCCTCCCTGCTTTTTCTGGAAAGTAAGACCTTTTTTATTATTATTAATTTTTTCTTTTTTTTTGAGACAGAGTCTCACTTTTAGGGCCCGGGCTAGGGTGCTATGGCTTCAGACTAGCTCACAGCAACCTCAACCTCCTAGGCTCAAGCAATCCTCCTGCCTCAGCCTCCCAAACAGCTGGGACTACAGGGATATGCCGCCACGCCTGGCTCATTTTTCTTTCTATATATATTACTTGGCCAATTAATTTCTTTGTGTTTATAGTAGAGATGGGGTTTTGCTCTTGCTCAGGCTGGTTTGAACTCCTGACTTCCTGCAATCCTGCTGCCTCAGTCTCCCAGAGAGCTAGGACTACAGGTGTGCTGGGCCTGAGAAAAATTTTTATCTCTCCCTCCCTGCTTATCTCTTTAATTCTGTCTATAGCAGATTTATATATATATACACAGAGAGAGAGAGAAAGAGAGAGAGAGTGAAATATTTATCTCTCCCTCCCTGCTTATCTCTTTTATTCTGTCTATAGCAGATTTATATATATATATATACATGGAGAGAGAGAGAGAGAGTGAAATTTTTATCTCTCCCTCCCTTCTTATCTCTTTTATTCTGTCTATAGCAGATTTATATATATACAGAGAGAGACAGAGTGAAATTTTTATCTCTCCATCCCTGCTTATCTCTTTTATTCTGTCTATAGCAGATTTATATATATATAGAGAGAGAGAGAATTTATATCTCTCCCTCCCTTCTTATCTCTTTTATTCTGTCAATAGCAGATTTATATATATATATATAGAGAGAGAGAGACAGAGAGACAGAGGAATTCATATCTCTCCCTCCCTTCTTATCTCTTTTATTCTGTCTATAGCAGATTTATATATATACATATATATAGAGAGAGTGAGAGAGGAATTTATATCTCTCCCTCCCTGCTTATCTCTTTTATTCTGTCTATAGCAGATTTATATATATATATATAGAGAGAGAGAATTTATATCTCTCCCTCCCTTCTTATCTCTTTTATTCTGTCAATAGCAGATTTATATATATATAGAGAGAGAGACAGAGAGACAGAGAGACAGAGGAATTCATATGTCTCCCTCCCTTCTTATCTCTTTTATTCTGTCTATAGCAGATTTATATATATATATATAGAGAGAGAGAGAGAGAGAGTGAGTGAAATTCTTATCTCTCCATCCCAGCTTATCTCTTTTATTCTGTCTATAGCAGATATATATATATATATATATAGAGAGAGAGAGAGAGACAGAGAGAGAGAGAGAGGAATTTATATCTCTCCCTCCCTTCTTATCTCTTTTATTCTGTCTATAGCAGATTTATATATATATACACAGAGAGAGAGAGAAAGAGAGAGAGAGTGAAATATTTATCTCTCCCTCCCTGCTTATCTCTTTTATTCTGTCTATAGCAGATTTATATATATACAGAGAGAGAGAGAGAGAGAGAGAGAGTGAAATTTTTATCTCTCCCTCCCTGCTTATCTCTTTTATTCTGTCTATAGCAGATTTATATATATACACAGAGAGAGAGAGAGAGAGTGAAATTTTTATCTCTCCCTCCCTGCTTATCTCTTTTATTCTGTCTATAGCAGATTTATATATATATATATATAGAGAGAGAGAGAGAGGAATTTATATCTCTCCCTCCCTTTTTATTTCTTTTATTCTGTCTATAGCAGATTTATATATATATAGAGAGAGAGAGAGAGAGAGTGAGTGAAATTTTTATCTCTCCATCCCTGCTTATCTCTTTTATTCTGTCTATAGCAGATCTCTCTCTCCATATATATATACATAGAG
Source organism: Microcebus murinus (assembly GCF_040939455.1). Taxonomy (NCBI): domain Eukaryota; kingdom Metazoa; phylum Chordata; class Mammalia; order Primates; family Cheirogaleidae; genus Microcebus; species Microcebus murinus. The sequence goes on from NC_134123.1 coordinate 43,604,279, forward strand.
AGAGAGAGAGAGAGTGAGTGAAATTTTATCTCTCCATCCCTGCTTATCTCTTTTATTCTGTCTATAGCAGATTTATATATATGTATATATATATATGTATATATATATATATAGAGAGAGAGAGAGAGGAATTTTTATCTCTCCCTCCCTTCTTATCTCTTTTATTCTCTCTATAGCAGATTTATATACATACACATACATACAGAGAGAGAGAGAGAGTGAAATTTTTATCTCTGAATCCCTGCTTTTACTGCTAAGTCCATAGTTCTTAATTTTTTTTTTTTTTTTTTTGACAGAGTCTCACTTTTGGTGCCCGGGCTAGAGTGCTATGGTGTCAGCTTAGCTCACAGCAACCTCAAACTCCTGGCCTCAAGTCATCCTTCTGTCTCAGCCTCTTGAGTAGCTGGGACTACAGGCATGTGCCAGAATGCCTGGCTAATTTTTCTTTCTATATATATTACTTGGCGGGTGGACATGATAAATAATGAGGATTGAGCACCAGATAAATGACTGGAAAAAAATACTTCCTGTTTCCTCAATACCAGCATCCATTTTAAGGGTATACCTGTAGACCTAGGTGTAAAATGGAAGCAAACTTTAGAAAGAAAAAAAAAAAATCGCTGTCAGCCCTGTCAGAGGGTCCCTTCTTGTCTGGCTGACACTGGCACCGGTACTTAGGGGTCACCTAGTGGCCACTTTGATCAGACTTGGGGATGGGTAAAGTCAGGCCATGTTGGGAGCTTAAGAGTGGACCCCACCCCCACCCCAGGTGTGGAGGCCGGCTTTCAAATCTGCTACATTGTATGACAGGTTCTGCCTGGGCCCGCCAGCCCCAGGCGCCTCTAGCCTCCAGAGGGTCTCCGCCCAACCCCCTCCCTGTTGTCCCAGGGAGGGGCCCCTCCTCCTCCTCCTCCTCCCGCTCCCTGCCTGCCTCCCCGCCCCCAGCGTAGGCCTCTGCCCAGGGTTTTTTTTTTTTTTTTCTTTTCCCGGTTTGTGTTTTATCTTGTTTTTTTTGGGTATTTTTGTGTGTTTTTTTTAGGTTTATGGAATATCGTTTAAAAATTTAAATCACAGAATCAATTCTACAACAACTTGTGACTTTTTATCCTAGGCTGAGAACAATGTATTTTCTCTTCCTGTGAATTTTATTTTATGGATTCCAAAGTATACATTTCTAAATGAATAGGGTGAGCAACACACTCCCGTGGGGCCTGTGTCAGTGGATAGGTGTCCGGGAGGGTCCCCTCCTGCAGCTTGTTGTGGTAGCTCAACATTTAGGAGAGGCAAATCATTCATTTCCCTAATGATCCTAGATGAGTCTGCTCAATTTTTTATGATGTCCTGGAAACATATAAAACACCCTTCCTACTTCACGTAGCCGACCACAAAGTTTCTCCCAGGAAAAACTATTTAACATCATGAATTTCACAGTGTAATAGAGGGAATGGTCTAGAGAGAGGGCAAAAAAAATAAAGGACAGAGACATTTTGTGTCCTTTTAAAACTCCAACCCCCCACCCCCTGATGTTGGAAATTTGGAGTCTGGCCTCTATCCCCAAGAGCAGTTCAATCTTTTCTTAAAACTCCAGAGCGGTGGGTCCCCAGCCCCACAGGCCTTGTTTTTGGCCCAGCTGAGACCAGTGAAATGATTAACCACAATAATGGCTAAAGCGGAGAACCCTCCCTCTATGTATTTTTTAACATACTTTTATTCATTCATTCATTCATGCATGCATGTATGCATGCATTTAATTTTTTGAGACAGAGTCTCAATTTGTTGCCCAGGCTAGAGTGAGTGCCATGGCGTCAGCCTAGCTCACGGCAACCTCAACTTCCTGGGCTCAAGCCATCCTCCTGCCTCAGTCTCCCAAGTAGCTGGGACTACAGGCAGTGTCATCATGCCTGGCTAATTTTTCTCTGTCTCTCTCTATTACTTGGCCAATTAATTTCTTTCTATTTATAGTAGAGATGGGGTCTTCCTCTTGCTCAGGCTGGTTTGAATTCCTGACCTCCAGCAATCCTCCCACCTTGGCCTCCCAGAGCTAGGATTGCAGCTGTGCTGGGCCTGAGAGAAATTTTTATGTCTCCCTCCCTGCTTATCTCTTTTCTCTTTTATTCTGTCTATAGCAGACATTCTGTCTATAGCAGCAGTGTGATGGGGTCGCCAGCCCAGCAAAGCCTCCTCCCACCTCCTTGCTGTGACTTCTCCTTACCCCTTGTCTTTTCCTTGCTAGCTCGCCTCACTTTAGGGGTCCACTTAACTGGATCTCAAGCTTGACTCCACTTTTATCATGTTAATGTCTCCCTCTGACCAAAGTTCTCTTGCATTCCAAAATGTTTGACTGAAACTGTCATTCAGTATTCAATCCGGGGTCCACCTCATGTATCAGTTCTCTGGGCCAGTTCCTGAAGAAAAGAACACTTTGGAGAAAATCACAGAAAATATATACAGAGAGAGAGAGAGAGAGAGAGAGAGAGAAACAGAGAGAGAGAGAGAGAGAAATTATTATCTCTCCCTCCCTGCTTTTTCTGGAAAGTAAGACCTTTTTTATTATTATTAATTTTTTCTTTTTTTTTGAGACAGAGTCTCACTTTTAGGGCCCGGGCTAGGGTGCTATGGCTTCAGACTAGCTCACAGCAACCTCAACCTCCTAGGCTCAAGCAATCCTCCTGCCTCAGCCTCCCAAACAGCTGGGACTATAGGGATATGCCGCCACGCCTGGCTCATTTTTCTTTCTATATATATTACTTGGCCAATTAATTTCTTTGTGTTTATAGTAGAGATGGGGTTTTGCTCTTGCTCAGGCTGGTTTGAACTCCTGACCTCCTGCAATCCTGCTGCCTCAGTCTCCCAGAGAGCTAGGACTACAGGTGTGCTGGGCCTGAGAAAAATTTTATCTCTCCCTCCCTGCTTATCTCTTTAATTCTGTCTATAGCAGATTTATATATATATACACAGAGAGAGAGAGAAAGAGAGAGAGAGTGAAATATTTATCTCTCCCTCCCTGCTTATCTCTTTTATTCTGTCTATAGCAGATTTATATATATATATATATATATATATATATATGGAGAGAGAGAGAGTGAAATTTTTATCTCTCCCTCCCTTCTTATCTCTTTTATTCTGTCTATAGCAGATTTATATATATATATATAGAGAGAGAGAGAGACAGAGAGACAGAGAGACAGAGGAATTCATATCTCTCCCTCCCTTCTTATCTCTTTTATTCTGTCTATAGCAGATTTATATATATACATATATAGAGAGAGAGAGAGAGAGTGAGAGAGGAATTAATATCTCTCCCTCCCTGCTTATCTCTTTTATTCGGTCTATAGCAGATTTATATATATACACAGAGAGAGAGAGAGAGAGTGAAATTTTTATCTCTCCATCCCTGCTTATCTCTTTTATTCTGTCTATAGCAGATTTATATATATATATATAGAGAGAGAGAGAATTTATATCTCTCCCTCCCTTCTTATCTCTTTTATTCTGTCAATAGCAGATTTATATATATATATATAGAGAGAGAGAGAGAGAGAGAGACAGAGAGACAGAGGAATTCATATCTCTCCCTCCCTTCTTATCTCTTTTATTCTGTCTATAGCAGATTTATATATATATATATAGAGAGAGAGAGAGAGAGTGAGTGAAATTCTTATCTCTCCATCCCAGCTTATCTCTTTTATTCTGTCTATAGCAGATATATATATATATAGAGAGAGAGAGACAGAGACAGAGAGAGAGAGAGAGAGAGAGAGGAATTTAAATCTCTCCCTCCCTTCTTATCTCTTTTATTCTGTCTATAGCAGATTTATATATATATACACAGAGAGAGAGAGAAAGAGAGAGAGAGTGAAATATTTATCTCTCCCTCCCTGCTTATCTCTTTTATTCTGTCTATAGCAGATTTATATATATACACAGAGAGAGAGAGAGAGAGAGTGAAATTTTTCTCTCTCCCTCCCTGCTTATCTCTTTTATTCTGTCTATAGCAGATTTATATATATACACAGAGAGAGAGAGAGAGAGTGAAATTTTTATCTCTCCCTCCCTGCTTATCTCTTTTATTCTGTCTATAGCAGATTTATATATATATATATGGAGAGAGAGAGAGAGAGAGAGGAATTTATATCTCTCCCTCCCTTTTTATTTCTTTTATTCTGTCTATAGCAGATTTATATATATATATAGAGAGAGAGAGAGAGAGTGAGTGAAATTTTTATCTCTCCATCCCTGCTTATCTCTTTTATTCTGTCTATAGCAGATCTCTCTCTCTCCATATATATATACACAGAGAGAGAGAGAGAGAGTGAGTGAAATTTTATCTCTCCATCCCTGCTTATCTCTTTTATTCTGTCTATAGCAGATTTATATATATATATATATATATATATAGAGAGAGAGAGAGAGAGAGAGAGGAATTTTTATCTCTCCCTTCCTTCTTATCTCTTTTATTCTCTCTATAGCAGATTTATATATATACACATACATACAGAGAGAGAGAGAGAGTGAAATTTTTATCTCTGAATCCCTGCTTTTACTGCTAAGTCCATAGTTCTCAATTTTTTTTTTTTTTTTTTGACAGAGTCTCACTTTTGGTGCCCGGGCTAGAGTGCTATGGTGTCAGCTTAGCTCACAGCAACCTCAAACTCCTGGGCTCAAGTCATCCTTCTGTCTCAGCCTCTTGAGTAGCTGGGACTACAGGCATGTGCCAGAATGCCTGGCTAATTTTTCTTTCTATATATATTACTTGGCGGGTGGACATGATAAATAATGAGGATTGAGCACCAGATAAATGACTGGAAAAAAATACTTCCTGTTTCCTCAATACCAGCATCCATTTTAAGGGTATACCTGTAGACCTAGGTGTAAAATGGAAGCAAACTTTAGAAAGAAAAAAAAAAAATCGCTGTCAGCCCCGTCAGAGGGTCCCTTCTTGTCTGGCTGACACTGGCACCGGTACTTAGGGGTCACCTAGTGGCCACTTTGATCAGACTTGGGGATGGGTAAAGTCAGGCCATGTTGGGAGCTTAAGAGTGGACCCCACCCCCACCCCAGGTGTGGAGGCCGGCTTTCAAATCTGCTACATTGTATGACAGGTTCTGCCTGGGCCCGCCAGCCCCAGGCGCCTCTAGCCTCCAGAGGGTCTCCGCCCAACCCCCTCCCTGTTGTCCCAGGGAGGGGCCCCATCTCCTCCTCCTCCTCCCGCTCCCTGCCTGCCTCCCCGCCCCCAGCGTAGGCCTCTGCCCAGGGTTTTTTTTTTTTTTTTTCTTTTCCCGGTTTGTGTTTTATCTTGTTTTTTTTGGGTATTTTTGTGTGTTTTTTTTTAGGTTTATGGAATATCGTTTAAAAATTTAAATCACAGAATCAATTCTACAACAACTTGTGACTTTTTATCCTAGGCTGAGAACAATGTATTTTCTCTTCCTGTGGATTTTATTTTATGGATTCCAAAGTATACATTTCTAAATGAATAGGGTGAGCAACACACTCCCGTGGGGCCTGTGTCAGTGGATAGGTGTCCGGGAGGGTCCCCTCCTGCAGCTTGTTGTGGTAGCTCAACATTTAGGAGAGGCAAATCATTCATTTCCCTAATGATCCTAGATGAGTCTGCTCAATTTTTTATGATGTCCTGGAAACATATAAAACACCCTTCCTACTTCACGTAGCCGACCACAAAGTTTCTCCCAGGAAAAACTATTTAACATCATGAATTTCACAGTGTAATAGAGGGAATGGTCTAGAGAGAGGGCAAAAAAAATAAAGGACAGAGACATTTTGTGTCCTTTTAAAACGCCACCCCCCCACCCCCTGATGTTGGAAATTTGTAGTCTGGCCTCTATCCCCAAGAGCAGTTCAATCTTTTCTTAAAACTGCAGAGCGGTCGGTCCCCAGCCCCACAGGCCTTGTTTTTGGCCCAGCTGAGACCAGTGAAATGATTAACCACAATAATGGCTAAAGCGGAGAACCCTCCCTCTATGTATTTTTTAACATACTTTTATTTATTCATTCATTCATTCATGCATGCATGCATGCATGCATTTAATTTTTTGAGACAGAGTCTCACTTTGTTGCCCAGGCTAGAGTGAGTGCCATGGCGTCAGCCTAGCTCACGGCAACCTCAACCTCCTGGGCTCAAGCCATCCTCCTGCCTCAGCCTCCCAAGTAGCTAGGACTACAGGCAGTGTCATCATGCCTGGCTAATTTTTCTCTCTCTCTCTATTACTTGGCCAATTAATTTCTTTCTATTTATAGTAGAGATGGGGTCTTGCTCTTGCTCCCACTGATTTGAACTCCTGACCTCCAGCAATCCTTCCCCCTTGGCCTCCCAGAGAGCTAGGATTACAGGTGTGCTGGGCCTGAGAGAAATTTTTATCTCTCCCTCCCTGCTTATGTCTTTTATTCTGTCTATAGCAGACATAGAGAGAGAGAGAGAGAGAGAGAGAGACAGAGAGAGTGAGAGAGAGAAATTATTATCTCTCCCTCCCTGCTTTATCTGGTAAGTCCTTTTTTATGATTATTATTATTATTCTTTTTTTTGAGACAGAGTCTCACTTTTGGTGCCAGGGCTAGAGTGCTATGGCGTCAGCTTAGCTCACAGCTACCTCAAACTCCTGGGCTCAAGTGATCCTTCTGTTTCAGCCTCCTGAGTAGCTGGAACTACAGACATGCACCACCATGCCCGGCCTATTATGTGTTTGTGTGTGTGTGTTTAGTTGGCCAATTAATTTCTTTCTATTTATAGTAGAGATGGTCTTGCTCTTCCTCAGGCTGGTTTTGAACTCCTATCCTTGAGCAATCCTCCTGCCTCAGCCTCCCAGAGAGCTAGGATTACAGCTGTACTGGGCCTGAGAGAAATTTTTCTCTCTCCCTCCCTGCTTATCTCTTTTATTCTGTCTATAGCAGATTTTTACAGAGAGAGAGGAATTTATATCTCTCCCTCCCTTCTGATTTCTTTTATTCTGTCTATAGCAGATTTATAGAGAGAGAGAGAGAGAGAGAGAGAGAGAGAGAGAGAGAGTGAAATTTTTATCCCTCCATCCCTGCTTATCTCTTTTATTCTGTCTATAGCAGATTTATATATATATATATAGAGAGAGAGAGACAGAGAGACACAGAGAGAGAGAGAGATATCAATCTATCCATTGCATTTCCTAGTCTTTAGGTGACTGGGCCTCAGCAGGGGAATGTGAATTGACAAAATTTGTGTTGCTAACAAATAAAACGCTGGGGTTCAAACTCTCCGTTTTCCCAATAAAACCTATCCCCCTACCAATCATACTGTGCCACCTCTGGAGTGTGACCTGGTCGCCAGCCCAGCAAAGCCTCCTCCCACCTCCTTGCTGTCACTTCTCCTTACCCCTTGTCTTTTCCTTGCTAGCTCCCCTCACTTTAGGGGTCCACTTAACTGGATCTCAAGCTTGACTCCACTTTTATCATGTTAATGTCTCCCTCTGACCAAAGTTCTCTTGCATTCCAAAACCTTTGACTGAAACTGTCATTCAGTATTCAATCCGGGGTCCACCTCATTTATCAGTGCTCTGGGCCAGTTCCTGGACAAATGAACACTTTGGAGAAAATCACAGAAAACAGATGTGGCCTCCTTCCACTGTATGCTGGTTTAGAGCCTCATGAGTCTATCTGAACATTCCCCCAAAATTTAATAGATTGCCACGAACATACATAAAATTGAAATTCATATCATCCACAAAAACTAGCTCACAGCAACCTCAACCTCCTGGGCTCCAGCAATCCTCCTGGTTCAGCCTCCCAAACAGCTGGGACTACAGGCATGTGCCGCCAAGCCTGGCTCATTTTTCTTTCTATATATATTACTTGGCCAATTAATTTCTTTGTGTTTATAGTAGAGATGGGGTTTTGCTCTTGCTCAGGCTGGTTTGAACTCCTGACCTCCACCAATCCTGCTGCCTCAGTCTCCCAGAGAGCTAGGACTACAGGTGTGCTGGGCCTGAGAAAAATTTTATCTCTCCCTCCCTGCTTATCTCTTTAATTCTGTCTATAGCAGATTTATATATATACACACACAGAGAGAGAGGGAGTGAAATTTTTATCTCTCCATCCCTGCTTATCTCTTTTATTCTGTCTATAGCAGATTTATATATATATATATATATATATAGAGAGAGAGAGAGAGAGAGAGAGAATTTATATCTCTCCCTCCCTTCTTATCTCTTTTATTCTGTCTATAGCAGATTCATATATATATATATATGTAGAGAGAGACAGAGAGAGTGAAATTTTTATCTCTCCATCCCTGCTTATCTCTTTTATTCTCTCTATAGCAGATTTATATATATACACAGAGAGAGAGAGAGAGTGAAATTTTTATCTCTCCATCCCTGCTTATCTCTTTTATTCTGTCTATAGCAGATTTATATATATATATAGAGAGAGAGAGGGAATTTATATCTCTCCCTCCCTTATTATCTCTTTTATTCTGTCTGTAGCAGATTTATATATATATATATATATAGATATATGTAGAGAGAGACAGAGAGAGTGAAATTTTATCTCTCCATCCCTGCTTATCTCTTTTATTCTCTATATAGCAGATTTATATATATATACATATATATAGTGAGAGAGAGACAGAGACAGAGAGACACAGAGAGAGATATATATGAATCTATCCATTGCATTTCCTACCCTTTAGGTGACTGGGCCTCAACAGGGCAATGTGAATTGACAAAGTTTGTGTTGCTAACAAATAAAACGCTGGGGTTCAAACTCTCCGTTTTCCCAATAAAACCTATCCCCCTACCAATCATACTGTGCCACCTCTGAGAGTATATACCCCACAGAGGAGTGCCCTGAAGGCCATGGTTGGATAGACAGAGCCAAAGGGTGGAGATCCTGGAGTCTGTGCTTTGCAGTCAGTCTAGAGGCACATGGAGCCATTCAAACTGCTTGTGAGGAAAAATAGGGAAACAACAGAAACTCACTCGTCTCCGTTGTGGTAGTCAAGATCAGCTTTTATGAAACACACATAAGAAGTAAAATAGGACCATACTGATAGATGCAATTTTAATCTTAGAGCAGAATGCGTGGCACTGCTTGTCCTCTTAGATACTGTCAACAGAAAGCATTTGGTGGACAAACAATCTCCAGCAGCTTTTCTGCAGAGATGAACCTACCTGTCTGTGTGTGTGGGGGGAGGGAGATGATAAATAATGAGGATTGAGGACCAGATAAATGACTGGAAAAAAATACTTCCTGTTTCCTCAATACCAGCATCCATTTCAAGGGTATACCTGTAGACCTAGGTGGAAAATGGAAGCAAGCTTTAGAAAGAAAAAAAAAAATTCGCTGTCAGCCCCGTCAGAGGGTCCCCTCTTGTCTGGCTGACACTGGCACCGGTACTTAGGGGTCACCTAGTAGCCACTTTGATCAGACTTGGGGATGGGTAAAGTCAGGCCATGTTGGGAGCTTAAGAGTGGACCCCACCCCCACCCCAGGTGTGGAGGCCGGCTTTCAAATCTGCTACATTGTATGACAGGTTCTGCCTGGGCCCGCCAGCCCCAGGCGCCTCTAGCCTCCAGAGGGTCTCCGCCCAGCCCCCTCCCTGTTGTCCCAGGGAGGGGCCCCTCCTCCTCCTCCCGCTCCCTGCCTGCCTCCCCGCCCCCACCGTAGGCCTCTGCCCAGAGTTTTTTTTTTTTTTTTTTCTTTTCCCGGTTTCTGTTTAATCTTTGTTTTTTTGTGTTTTTTTTTAGGTTTATGGAATATCGTTTAAAAATTTAAATCACAGAATGAATTCTACAACAACTTGTGACTTTTTATCCTAGGCTGAGAACAATGTATTTTCTCTTCCTGTGAATTTTATTTTATGGATTCCAAAGTATACATTTCTAAATGAATAGGGTGAGCGACACACTCCCGTGGGGCCTGTGTCAGTGGATAGGTGTCCGGGAGGGTCCCCTCCTGCAGCTTGTTGTGGTAGCTCAACATTTAGGAGAGGCAAATCATTCACTTCCCTAATGATCCTAGATGAGTCTGCTCAATTTTTTATGATGTCCTGGAAACATATAAAACACCCTTCCTACTTCACATAGCCGACCACAAAGTTTCTCCCAGGAAAAACTATTTAACATCATGAATTTCACAGTGTAATAGAGGGAATGGTCTAGAGAGAGGGCAAAAAAAATAAAGGACAGAGACATTTTGTGTCCTTTTAAAACGCCACCCCCCCACCCCCTGATGTTGGAAATTTGTAGTCTGGCCTCTATCCCCAAGAGCAGTTCAATCTTTTCTTAAAACTGCAGAGCGGTCGGTCCCCAGCCCCACAGGCCTTGTTTTTGGCCCAGCTGAGACCAGTGAAATGATTAACCACAATAATGGCTAAAGCGGAGAACCCTCCCTCTATGTATTTTTTAACATACTTTTATTTATTCATTCATTCATTCATGCATGCATGCATGCATGCATTTAATTTTTTGAGACAGAGTCTCACTTTGTTGCCCAGGCTAGAGTGAGTGCCATGGCGTCAGCCTAGCTCACGGCAACCTCAACCTCCTGGGCTCAAGCCATCCTCCTGCCTCAGCCTCCCAAGTAGCTAGGACTACAGGCAGTGTCATCATGCCTGGCTAATTTTTCTCTCTCTCTCTATTACTTGGCCAATTAATTTCTTTCTATTTATAGTAGAGATGGGGTCTTGCTCTTGCTCCCACTGATTTGAACTCCTGACCTCCAGCAATCCTTCCCCCTTGGCCTCCCAGAGAGCTAGGATTACAGGTGTGCTGGGCCTGAGAGAAATTTTTATCTCTCCCTCCCTGCTTATGTCTTTTATTCTGTCTATAGCAGACATAGAGAGAGAGAGAGAGAGAGAGAGAGAGAGACAGAGAGAGTGAGAGAGAGAAATTATTATCTCTCCCTCCCTGCTTTATCTGGTAAGTCCTTTTTTATGATTATTATTCTTATTCTTTTTTTTGAGACAGAGTCTCACTTTTGGTGCCAGGGCTAGAGTGCTATGGCGTCAGCTTAGCTCACAGCTACCTCAAACTCCTGGGCTCAAGTGATCCTTCTGTTTCAGCCTCCTGAGTAGCTGGAACTACAGACATGCACCACCATGCCCGGCCTATTATGTGTTTGTGTGTGTGTGTTTAGTTGGCCAATTAATTTCTTTCTATTTATAGAAGAGATGGTCTTGCTCTTCCTCAGGCTGGTTTTGAACTCCTATCCTTGAGCAATCCTCCTGCCTCAGCCTCCCAGAGAGCTAGGATTACAGCTGTACTGGGCCTGAGAGAAATTTTTCTCTCTCCCTCCCTGCTTATCTCTTTTATTCTGTCTATAGCAGATTTTTACAGAGAGAGAGGAATTTATATCTCTCCCTCCCTTCTGATTTCTTTTATTCTGTCTATAGCAGATTTATAGAGAGAGAGAGAGAGAGAGAGAGAGAGAGAGAGAGAGAGAGTGAAATTTTTATCCCTCCATCCCTGCTTATCTCTTTTATTCTGTCTATAGCAGATTTATATATATAGAGAGAGAGAGAGACACAGAGAGACACAGAGAGAGAGAGAGATATATCAATCTATCCATTGCATTTCCTAGTCTTTAGGTGACTGGGCCTCAGCAGGGGAATGTGAATTGACAAAATTTGTGTTGCTAACAAATAAAACGCTGGGGTTCAAACTCTCCGTTTTCCCAATAAAACCTATCCCCCTACCAATCATACTGTGCCACCTCTGGAGTGTGACCTGGTCGCCAGCCCAGCAAAGCCTCCTCCCACCTCCTTGCTGTCACTTCTCCTTACCCCTTGTCTTTTCCTTGCTAGCTCCCCTCACTTTAGGGGTCCACTTAACTGGATCTCAAGCTTGACTCCACTTTTATCATGTTAATGTCTCCCTCTGACCAAAGTTCTCTTGCATTCCAAAACCTTTGACTGAAACTGTCATTCAGTATTCAATCCGGGGTCCACCTCATTTATCAGTGCTCTGGGCCAGTTCCTGGACAAATGAACACTTTGGAGAAAATCACAGAAAACAGATGTGGCCTCCTTCCACTGTATGCTGGTTTAGAGCCTCATGAGTCTATCTGAACATTCCCCCAAAATTTAATAGATTGCCACGAACATACATAAAATTGAAATTCATATCATCCACAAAAACTAGCTCACAGCAACCTCAACCTCCTGGGCTCCAGCAATCCTCCTGGTTCAGCCTCCCAAACAGCTGGGACTACAGGCATGTGCCGACAAGCCTGGCTCATTTTTCTTTCTATATATATTACTTGGCCAATTAATTTCTTTGTGTTTATAGTAGAGATGGGGTTTTGCTCTTGCTCAGGCTGGTTTGAACTCCTGACCTCCACCAATCCTGCTGCCTCAGTCTCCCAGAGAGCTAGGACTACAGGTGTGCTGGGCCTGAGAAAAATTTTATCTCTCCCTCCCTGCTTATCTCTTTAATTCTGTCTATAGCAGATTTATATATATACACACACAGAGAGAGAGGGAGTGAAATTTTTATCTCTCCATCCCTGCTTATCTCTTTTATTCTGTCTATAGCAGATTTATATATATATATATAGAGAGAGAGAGAGAGAGAGAGAATTTATATCTCTCCCTCCCTTCTTATCTCTTTTATTCTGTCTATAGCAGATTCATATATATATATATGTAGAGAGAGACAGAGAGAGTGAAATTTTTATCTCTCCATCCCTGCTTATCTCTTTTATTCTCTCTATAGCAGATTTATATATATACACAGAGAGAGAGAGAGAGAGTGAAATTTTTATCTCTCCATCCCTGCTTATCTCTTTTATTCTGTCTATAGCAGATTTATATATATATAGAGAGAGAGAGAGAGAATTTATATCTCTCCCTCCCTTATTATCTCTTTTATTCTGTCTATAGCAGATTTATATATATATATATATAGATATATGTAGAGAGAGACAGAGAGAGTGAAATTTTATCTCTCCATCCCTGCTTATCTCTTTTATTCTCTATATAGCAGATTTATATATATATACATATATATAGTGAGAGAGAGACAGAGACAGAGAGACACAGAGAGAGATATATATGAATCTATCCATTGCATTTCCTACCCTTTAGGTGACTGGGCCTCAACAGGGCAATGTGAATTGACAAAGTTTGTGTTGCTAACAAATAAAACGCTGGGGTTCAAACTCTCCGTTTTCCCAATAAAACCTATCCCCCTACCAATCATACTGTGCCACCTCTGAGAGTATATACCCCACAGAGGAGTGCCCTGAAGGCCATGGTTGGATAGACAGAGCCAAAGGGTGGAGATCCTGGAGTCTGTGCTTTGCAGTCAGTCTAGAGGCACATGGAGCCATTCAAACTGCTTGTGAGGAAAAATAGGGAAACAACAGAAACTCACTCGTCTCCGTTGTGGTAGTCAAGATCAGCTTTTATGAAACACACATAAGAAGTAAAATAGGACCATACTGATAGATGCAATTTTAATCTTAGAGCAGAATGCGTGGCACTGCTTGTCCTCTTAGATACTGTCAACAGAAAGCATTTGGTGGACAAACAATCTCCAGCAGCTTTTCTGCAGAGATGAACCAATGTGTATATGTGTGTGTGGGGGGGGGCGGAGTGGACATGAGAAATAATGAGGATTGAGGACCAGATAAATGACTGGAAAAAAATACTTCCTGTTTCCTCAATACCAGCATCCATTTCAAGGGTATACCTGTAGACCTAGGTGGAAAATGGAAGCAAGCTTTAGAAAGAAAAAAAAAAATTCGCTGTCAGCCCCGTCAGAGGGTCCCCTCTTGTCTGGCTGACACTGGCACCGGTACTTAGGGGTCACCTAGTGGCCACTTTGATCAGACTTGGGGATGGGTAAAGTCAGGCCATGTTGGGAGCTTAAGAGTGGACCCCACCCCCACCCCAGGTGTGGAGGCCGGCTTTCAAATCTGCTACATTGTATGACAGGTTCTGCCTGGGCCCGCCAGCCCCAGGCGCCTCTAGCCTCCAGAGGGTCTCCGCCCAACCCCCTCCCTGTTGTCCCAGGGAGGGGCCCCTCCTCCTCCTCCCGCTCCCTGCCTGCCTCCCCGCCCCCACCGTAGGCCTCTGCCCAGGGTTTTTTTTTTTTTTTTCTTTTCCCGGTTTCTGTTTTATCTTTGTTTTTTTTTTTGTTTATTTGTGTGTTTTTTTTTAGGTTTATGGAATATCGTTTAAAAATTTAAATCACAGAATGAATTCTACAACAACTTGTGACTTTTTATCCTAGGCTGAGAACAATGTATTTTCTCTTCCTGTGAATTTTATTGATTCCAAAGTATACATTTCTAAATGAATAGGGTGAGCAACACACTCCCGTGGGGCCTGTGTCAGTAATAGGTGTCCGGGAGGGTCCCCTCCTGCAGCTTGTTGTGGTAGCTCAACATTTAGGAGAGGCAAATCATTCATTTCCCTAATGATCCTAGATGAGTCTGCTCAATTTTTTATGATGTCCTGGAAACATATAAAACACCCTTCCTACTTCACATAGCCCCGACCACAAAGTTTCTCCCAGGAAAAACTATTTAACATCATGAATTTCACAGTGTAATAGAGGGAATGGTCTAGAGAGAGGGCAAAAAAAAATAAAGGACAGAGACATTTTGTGTCCTTTTAAAACTCCACCCCCCCCACCCCCTGACGTTGGAAATTTGTAGTCTGGCCTCTATCCCCAAGAGCAGTTCAATCTTTTCTTAAAACTCCAGAGCGGTCGGTCCCCAGCCCCACAGGCCTTGTTTTTGGCCCAGCTGAGACCAGTGAAGTGATTAACCACAATAATGGCTAAAGCGGAGAACCCTCCCTCTATGTATTTTTTAACAGACTTTTATTTATTCATTCATTCATTCATTCATGCATGCATTTAATTTTTTGAGACAGAGTCTCACTTTGTTGCCCAGGCTAGAGTGAGTGCCATGGCGTCAGCCTAGCTCACGGCAACCTCAACCTCCTGGGCTCAAGCCATCCTCCTGCCTCAGCCTCCCAAGTAGCTAGGACTACAGGCAGTGTCATCATGCCTGGCTAATTTTTCTCTCTCTCTCTATTACTTGGCCAATTAATTTCTTTCTATTTATAGTAGAGATGGGGTCTTGCTCTTGCTCCCACTGATTTGAACTCCTGACCTCCAGCAATCCTTCCCCCTTGGCCTCCCAGAGAGCTAGGATTACAGGTGTGCTGGGCCTGAGAGAAATTTTTATCTCTCCCTCCCTGCTTATGTCTTTTATTCTGTCTATAGCAGACATAGAGAGAGAGAGAGAGAGAGAGAGAGAGAGAGAGAGAGAGAAATTATTATCTCTCTCTCCCTCCTGGCTCATTTTTCTTTCTATATATATTACTTGGCCAATTAATTTCTTTGTGTTTATAGTAGAGATGGGGTTTTGCTCTTGCTCAGGCTGGTTTGAACTCCTGACTTCCAGCAATCCTGCTGCCTCAGTCTCCCAGAGAGCTAGGACTACAGGTGTGTTGGGCCTGAGAAAAATTTTATCTCTCCCTCCCTGCTTATCTCTTTAATTCTGTCTATAGCAGATTTATGTATATATATATATATATGGAGACAGAGAGACATAGAGGAATTTTTATCTCTCCCTCCCTTCTTATCTCTTTTATTTTGTCTATAGCAGATTTATATATATATACACAGAGAGAGAGAGAGAGAAATTTTTATCTCTCCATCCCTGCTTATCTCTTTTATTCTGTCTATAGCAGATTTAGAGAGAGAGAGAGAGAGAGAGAGAGAATTTATATCTCTCCCTCCCTTCTTATCTCTTTTATTCTGTCTATAGCAGATTTATATATATATATATATGTAGAGAGAGAGAGAGTGAAATTTTTATCTCTCCATCCCTGCTTATCTCTTTTATTCTGTCTATAGCAGATTTATATATATATATATATAGAGAGAGAATTTATATCTCTCCCTCCCTTCTTATCTCTTTTATTCTGTCAATAGCAGATTTATATATATATATATATATAGAGAGAGAGAGAGAGAGACAGAGAGACAGAGAGACAGAGGAATTCATATCTCTCCCTCCCTTCTTATCTCTTTTATTCTGTCTATAGCAGATTTATATATATACATATATAGAGAGAGAGAGAGAGTGAGAGAGGAATTTATATCTCTCCCTCCCTGCTTATCTCTTTTATTCTGTCTATAGCAGATTTATATATATACACAGAGAGAGAGAGAGAGTCAAATTTTTATCTCTCCATCCCTGCTTATCTCTTTTATTCTGTCTATAGCAGATTTATATATATATATATAGAGAGAGAGAATTTATATCTCTCCCTCCCTTCTTATCTCTTTTATTCTGTCAATAGCAGATTTATATATATATATATAGAGAGAGAGAGAGAGAGAGACAGAGAGACAGAGAGACAGAGAGACAGAGGAATTCATATCTCTCCCTCCCTTCTTATCTCTTTTATTCTGTCTATAGCAGATTTATATATATACATATATATATAGAGAGAGAGAGAGTGAGAGAGGAATTTATATCTCTCCCTCCCTGCTTATCTCTTTTATTCTGTCTATAGCAGATTTATATATATACACAGAGAGAGAGAGAGAGTGAAATTTTTATCTCTCCATCCCTGCTTATCTCTTTTATTCTGTCTATAGCAGATTTATATATATATATATATAGAGAGAGAGAATTTATATCTCTCCCTCCCTTCTTATCTCTTTTATTCTGTCAATAGCAGATTTATATATATATATAGAGAGAGAGAGACAGAGAGACAGAGGAATTCATATCTCTCCCTCCCTTCTTATCTCTTTTATTCTGTCTATAGCAGATTTATATATATATAGAGAGAGAGAGAGAGAGTGAGTGAAATTCTTATCTCTCCATCAGAGCTTATCTCTTTTATTCTGTCTACAGCAGATATATATATATATATAGAGAGAGAGAGAGAGACAGAGACAGAGAGAGAGAGAGAGAGAGAGAGAGAGGAATTTATATCTCTCCCTCCCTTCTTATCTCTTTTATTCTGTCTATAGCAGATTTATATATATATACACAGAGAGAGAGAGAAAGAGAGAGAGAGTGAAATATTTATCTCTCCCTCCCTGCTTATCTCTTTTATTCTGTCTATAGCAGATTTATATATATACACAGAGAGAGAGAGAGAGAGTGAAATTTTTATCTCTCCCTCCCTGCTTATCTCTTTTATTCTGTCTATAGCAGATTTATATATATACACACAGAGAGAGAGAGAGAGTGAAATTTTTATCTCTCCCTCCCTGCTTATCTCTTTTATTCTGTCTATAGCAGATTTATATATATACACAGAGAGAGAGAGAGAGAGTGAAATTTTTATCTCTCCCTCCCTGCTTATTTCTTTTATTCTGTCTATAGCAGATTTATATATATATATAGAGAGAGAGAGAGAGAGAGGAATTTATATCTCTCCCTCCCTTTTTATTTCTTTTATTCTGTCTATAGCAGATTTATATATATATATATAGAGAGAGAGAGAGAGTGAGTGAAATTTTATCTCTCCATCCCTGCTTATCTCTTTTATTCTGTCTATAGCAGATTTATATATATGTATATATATATATATGTATATATATATATAGAGAGAGAGAGAGAGAGGAATTTTTATCTCTCCCTCCCTTCTTATCTCTTTTATTCTCTCTATAGCAGATTTATATACATACACATACATACAGAGAGAGAGAGAGAGTGAAATTTTTATCTCTGAATCCCTGCTTTTACTGCTAAGTCCATAGTTCTTAATTTTTTTTTTTTTTTTTTTTGACAGAGTCTCACTTTTGGTGCCCGGGCTAGAGTGCTATGGTGTCAGCTTAGCTCACAGCAACCTCAAACTCCTGGCCTCAAGTCATCCTTCTGTCTCAGCCTCTTGAGTAGCTGGGACTACAGGCATGTGCCAGAATGCCTGGCTAATTTTTCTTTCTATATATATTACTTGGCGGGTGGACATGATAAATAATGAGGATTGAGGACCAGATAAATGACTGGAAAAAAATACTTCCTGTTTCCTCAATACCAGCATCCATTTTAAGGGTATACCTGTAGACCTAGGTGTAAAATGGAAGCAAACTTTAGAAAGAAAAAAAAAAATCGCTGTCAGCCCCGTCAGAGGGTCCCTTCTTGTCTGGCTGACACTGTCACCAGTACTTAGGTGTCATCTAGTGGCCACTTTGATCAGACTTGGGGATGGGTAAAGTCAGGCCATGTTGGGAGCTTAAGAGTGGACCCCACCCCCACCCCAGGTGTGGAGGCCGGCTTTCAAATCTGCTACATTGTATGACAGGTTCTGCCTGGGCCCGCCAGCCCCAGGCGCCTCTAGCCTCCAGAGGGTCTCCGCCCAACCCCCTCCCTGTTGTCCCAGGGAGGGGCCCCTCCTCCTCCTCCCGCTCCCTGCCTGCCTCCCCGCCCCCACCGTAGGCCTCTGCCCAGGGTTTTTTTTTTTTTTTTTTCTTTTCCCGGTTTGTGTTTTATCTTGGTTTTTTTGGGTATTTTTGTGTGTTTTTTTTAGGTTTATGGAATATCGTTTAAAAATTTAAATCACAGAATGAATTCTACAACAACTTGTGACTTTTTATCCTAGGCTGAGAACAATGTATTTTCTCTTCCTGTGAATTTTATTGATTCCAAAGTATACATTTCTAAATGAATAGGGTGAGCAACACACTCCCGTGGGGCCTGTGTCAGTAATAGGTGTCCGGGAGGGTCCCCTCCTGCAGCTTGTTGTGGTAGCTCCACATTTAGGAGAGGCAAATCATTCATTTCCCTAATGATCCTAGATGAGTCTGCTCAATTTTTTATGATGTCCTGGAAACATATAAAACACCCTTCCTACTTCACATAGCCCCGACCACAAAGTTTCTCCCAGGAAAAACTATTTAACATCATGAATTTCACAGTGTAATAGAGGGAATGGTCTAGAGAGAGGGCAAAAAAAATAAAGGACAGAGACATTTTGTGTCCTTTTAAAACTCCACCCCCCCCACCCCCTGATGTTGGAAATTTGTAGTCTGGCCTCTATCCCCAAGAGCAGTTCAATCTTTTCTTAAAACTCCAGAGCGGTCCCCAGCCCCACAGGCCTTGTTTTTGGCCCAGCTGAGACCAGTGAAGTGATTAACCACAATAATGGCTAAAGCGGAGAACCCTCCCTCTATGTATTTTTTAACAGACTTTTATTTATTTATTCATTCATTCATTCATGCATGCATTTAATTTTTTGAGACAGAGTCTCACTTTGTTGCCCAGCCTAGAGTGAGTGCCATGGCGTCAGCCTAGCTCACGGCAACCTCAACCTCCTGGGCTCAAGCCATCCTCCTGCCTCAGCCTCCCAAGTAGCTAGGACTACAGGCAGTGTCATCATGCCTGGCTAATTTTTCTCTCTCTCTCTATTACTTGGCCAATTAATTTCTTTCTATTTATAGTAGAGATGGGGTCTTGCTCTTGCTCCCACTGATTTGAACTCCTGACCTCCAGCAATCCTTCCCCCTTGGCCTCCCAGAGAGCTAGGATTACAGGTGTGCTGGGCCTGAGAGAAATTTTTATCTCTCCCTCCCTGCTTATGTCTTTTATTCTGTCTATAGCAGACGTAGAGAGAGAGAGACAGAGAGAGTGAGATCGACAAATTATTATCTCTCCCTCCCTGCTTTATCTGGTGAGTCCTTTTTTATGATTATTATTATTATTCTTTTTTTTGAGACAGAGTCTCACTTTTGGTGCCAGGGCTAGAGTGCTATGGCATCAGCTTAGCTCACAGCTACCTCAAACTCCTGGGCTCAAGTGATCCTTCTGTTTCAGCCTCCTGAGTAGCTGGAACTACAGACATGCACCACCATGCCCGGCCTATTATGTGTTTGTGTGTGTGTGTTTAGTTGGCCTATTAATTTCTTTCTATTTATAGTAGAGATGGTCTTGCTCTTCCTCAGGCTGGTTTTGAACTCCTATCCTTGAGCAATCCGCCTGCCTCAGCCTCGCAGATAGCTAGGATTACAGCTGTACTGGGCCTGAGAGAAATTTTTATCTCTCCCTCCCTGCTTATCTCTTTTATTCTGTCTATAGCAGATTTATACAGAGAGAGAGGAATTTATATCTCTCCCTCCCTTCTTATTTCTTTTATTCTGTCTATAGCAGATTTAGAGAGAGAGAGAGAGAGAGAGTGAGTGAAATTTTTATCTCTCCATCCCTGCTTATCTCTTTTATTCTGTCTATAGCAGATTTATATATATAGAGAGAGAGACACAGAGAGACACAGAGAGAGAGAGAGATATCAATCTATCCATTGCATTTCCTAGTCTTTAGGTGACTGGGCCTCAGCAGGGGAATGTGAATTGACAAAATTTGTGTTGCTAACAAATAAAACGCAGGGGTTCAAACTCTCCGTTTTCCCAATAAAACCTATCCCCCTACCAATCATACTGTGCCACCTCTGGAGTGTGACCTGGTCGCCAGCCCCACAAAGCCTCCTCCAACCTCCTTGCTGTGACTTCTCCTTACCCCTTGTCTTTTCCTTGCTAGCTCCCCTCACTTTAGGGGTCCACTTAACTGGATCTCAAGCTTGACTCTACTTTTATCATGTTAATGTCTCCCTCTGACCAAAGTTCTCTTGCATTCCAAAATGTTTTACTGAAACTGTCATTCAGTATTCAATCCGGGGTCCACCTCATTGATCAGTTCTCTGGGCCAGTTCCTGGACAAAGGAACACTTTGGAGAAAATCACAGAAAATATATACATAGAGAGAGACAGAGAGAGAGAGAGAGAGAGAGAGAGAGAGAAATTATTATCTGTCCCTCCCTGCTTTTTCTGGTAAGTAAGACCTTTTTTATTATTATTAATTTTTTCTTTTTTTTTTTGAGACAGAGTCTCACTTTTAGGGCCCGGACTAGGGTGCTATGGCTTCAGCTTAGCTCACAGCAACCTCCAACTCCTGGGCTCAAGTGATCCTTCTGTCTCAGCCTCCCGAGTAGCTGGGAGTACAGACATGCACCACCATGCCCGGCTTATTATGTGTGTGTGTGTGTGTGTGTGTGTGTGTGTGTGTGTGTGTGTGTGTGTGTTTAGTTGGCCAATTACTTTCTTTCTTTCTTTCTTTCTTTTTTTTTAATTTTTTTTTTTACTTTTTTTGAGACAGAGTCTCAGTTTGTTGCCCAGGCTAGAGTGAGTGTCATGGCTTCAGCCTAGCTCACAGCAACCTCAAACTCCTGGGCTCAAGCGATCCTGCTGCCTCAGCCTCCTGAGTAGCTGGGACTACAGGCATGTGCCAGCATGCCCGGCTAATTTTTCTTTCTATACATATTACTTGGCCAATTAATTTCTTTCTATTTATAGTAGAGATGGGGTCTTCCTCTTGCTCAGGCTGGTATGAATCCCTGACCTCCAGCAATCTTCCCACCTTGGCCTCCCTGAGAGCTAGGATTGCAGGTGTGCTGTGCCTGAGAGAAATTTTTATGTCTCCCTCTCTGCTTATCTCTTTTATTCTATCTATAGCAGACCTATATATATATATAGAGAGAGAGAAAGAGAGACAGAGACAGAGAGAGAGAGAGAGATTTATAGAAATTTTTATCTCTCCCTCTGAGCTTATCTCTTTTATTCTGTCTATAGCAGATTTATATATATATAGAGAGAGAGAGAGACAGAGAGAGAGAGACAGAGAAATTTTTATCTCTCCCTCCATTCTTGTCTCTTTTATTCTGTCTATAGCAGACATATAGAGAGAGAGAGAGAGTGAGAGAAATTATTATCTCTCCCTCCCTGCTTATCTCTTTTATTCTGCCTATAGCAGTTTTATATATAGACAGAGAAAGAGAGAGAGAGAAATTTTTATGTCTCCCTCTCTGCTTATCTCTTTTATTCTATCTATAGCAGACCTATATATATATATAGAGAGAGAAAGAGAGACAGAGACAGAGAGAGAGAGAGATTTATAGAAATTTTTATCTCTCCCTCTGAGCTTATCTCTTTTATTCTGTCTATAGCAGATTTATATATATGTATAGAGAGAGAGAGACAGAGAGAGAGAGACAGAGAAATTTTTATCTCTCCCTCCATTCTTGTCTCTTTTATTCTGTCTATAGCAGACATATAGAGAGAGAGAGAGAGTGAGAGAAATTATTATCTCTCCCTCCCTGCTTATCTCTTTTATTCTGCCTATAGCAGTTTTATATATAGACAGAGAAAGAGAGAGAGAGAAATTTTTATGTCTCAATCGCTGGTCTTTCTGATAAGTCCATTTTACTTAATTTTTTTTTTTTTGAGACAGAGTTTCACCTTTGGTGCCCCAGCAAGAGTGCTATGGCCTCAACTTAGCTCACTTAAACCTCAAATTCCAGGACTGAACTGATCCTTCTGTCTTAGCCTCCTGAGTAGCTGGGACTACAGGCATGCGCCAGCATGCTCGGCTATTTTTTCTTTCTATATATATTACTTTGCCAATTAATTTCTTTCTATTTATAGTACAGATAAGGTCTTGCTCTTCCAGGAGCTGGTTAGAATTCCTAACCTCCAGCAATCCTCCCACCTTGGCCTCCCAGAGAGCTAGGATTGCATGTGTGCCTGGCCTGAGAGAAATTTCTATGTCTCCCTCTCTACTTATCTCTTTTATTCTATAGCAGATATATATATATATATACAGAGAGAGAGAGTGAGAGAGGAATTTATATCTCTCCCTCCCTGCTTATCTCTTTTATTCTGTCTATAGCAGATTTATATATATATATATATAGAGAGAGAGAGAGAGAGTGAAATTCTTATCTCTCCATCCTAGCTTATCTCTTTTATTCTGTCTATAGCAGATTTATATATATATATATATAGAGAGAGAGTGAGTGAAATTCTTACCTCTCCATCCCTGCTTATCTCTTTTATTCTGTCTATAGCAGATTTATATATATATATATAGAGAGAGAGAGAGTGAGTGAAATTTTTACCTCTCCATCCCTGCTTATCTCTTTTATTCTGTCTATAGCAGATTTATATATATATGTATATAGAGAGAGAGTGAGTGAAATTTATACCTCTCCATCCCTGCTTATCTCTTTTTTTCTGTCTATAGCAGATTTATATATATATATATATATATATATACATATATATGTAGAGAGAGAGACAGAGAGAGAGACACAGAGAGAGAGAGATATAAAAATCTATCCATTGCATTTCCTACACTTTACGTGACTGGGCCTCAGCAGGGCAATGTGAATGGACAAAATTTGTGTTGCTAACAAATAAAAGGCTGGAGTTCAAACTCTCAGTTTTCCCAATAAAACATATCCCCCTACAAACCATACTGTGCCACCTCTGGGAGTATATACCCCACAGAGGAGAGACGTGGAGGCCCTTTTTGGATACACAGAGCCAAAGCGTGGAGATCCTGGAGTCTGTGCTTTGCAGTCAGTCTTGAGGCACAAGGAGCCATTCAAACTGCTTGTGAGGAAAAATAGGGAAACAACAGAAACTCACTCATCTCCGTTGTGGAAGTCAAGATCAACTTTTATGAAACCTACTAAACCCACATAAGAAGTAAAATAGGACCATACTGATAGATGCAATTTTAATCTTAGAGCAGAATGCGTGGCACTGCTTGTCCTCTTAGATACTGTCAACAGAAAGCATTTGGTGGAGAAACAATCTCCAGCAGCTTTTCTGCAGAGATGAACCAACGTGTATATGTGTGTGTGTGTGTGGGAGGGGGGGTGGACATGATAAATAATGAGGATAGAGGACCAGATAAATGACTGGAAAAAAATACTTCCTGTTTCCTCAATACCAGCATCCATTTCAAGGGTATACCTGTAGACCTAGGTGGAAAATGGAAGCAAACTTTAGAAAGAAAAAAAAAATCGCTGTCAGCCCCGTCAGAGGGTCCCTTCTTGTCTGGCTGACACTGGCACCAGTACTTAGGTGTAATCTAGTGGCCACTTTGATCAGACTTGGGGGATGGGTAAAGTCAGGCCATGTTGGGAGCTTAAGAGTGGACCCCACCCCCACCCCAGGTGTGGAGGCCGGCTTTCAAATCTGCTACATTGTATGACAGCTTCTGCCTGGGCCCGCCAGCCCCAGGCGCCTCTAGCCTCCAGAGGGTCTCCGCCCAACCCCCTCCCTGTTGTCCCAGGGAGGGGCCCCTGCTCCTCCTCCCGCTCCCTGCCTGCCTCCCCGCCCCCACCGTAGGCCTCTGCCCAGGGTTTTTTTTTTTTCTTTTCCCGGTTTCTGTTTAATCTTTGTTTTTTTGTGTTTTTTTTTTAGGTTTATGGAATATCGTTTAAAAATTTAAATCACAGAAAGAATTCTACAACAACTTGTGACTTTTTATCCTGGGCTGAGAGCAATGTATTTTCTCTTCCTGTGAATTTTCCTGTCCTGGAAGAAATGCAAAGTTGATCCTGGGGGTTTCAAACCATCTTCAGGGTTCCCTGAACAGAAAGACCTTGAACACGGTTTATTTGACCGTGTCTCTGTGTGCGTGCACGTGGGTGCCTGTCCTTATTCCTTTTGGGCACCGGGCTCCTTGGTCTCACAGAGTGGGCCTTCCTTGGTCGTGGACTGAGGCTGAACAGACTTAGGGATCAGATTGAAGGGACTTGACTACAGTAACCCCGGTGGGGGAAATTTTATTGATTTGAAAGTATACATTTCTAAATGAATAGGGTGAGTGACACATTCCAGAGGGGCCTCTGTCCCTGGATAGGTGTCCCGGAGGGTCCTCCTGCAGCTTGTTGTGGTACCTCCACATTTAGGAGAGGAAAATCATTCATTTCCCTAATGATCATAGATGAGTCTGCTGAATTTTTTATGATGTCGTGGAAACATATAAAACACCCTTCCTACTAAACATAGCCGACCACAAAGTTTCTCCCAGGAAAAAATATTCAACATCATGAATTTCCCAGTGTAATAGAGGGAATGGTCTAGACAGAGGGAAAAAAAAATAAAGGAAAGAAACATTTTGTGTCCTTTTAAAACTTCCCCCCCACCCCCTGATGTTGGAAACTTGTAGTCTGGCCTCTATCCCCAAGAGGAGTTAATTCCTTTCTTAAAACTTCTGAGCAGTCCCCAGACCCACAGGCCTTGTTTTTGGCCCAGCTGAGACCAGTGAAATGATTAACCACAATAATGGTTAAAGCGGAGAACCCTCACTCTATGTATTTTTTAACATACTTTTATTTATTTATTTATTCATTCATTCATTCATTCATGCATGCATATATATATATATATATATATATATACATTATATATATATATATATATACAGAGAGAGAAATTTTTATCTCTCCCTCCCTCCTTTTTCTGGTAAGACAGACCTTTTTTATTATTATTAATTTTTTCTTTTTTTTTGAGACAGAGTCTCACTCTTAGGGCCTGGGCTAGGGTGCTATGGCTTCAGCTTAGCTCACAGCAACCTCAAAATCCTGGGTTCAAGTGATCCTTCTGTCTCAGCCTCTTGAGTAGTTGGGACTACAGGCATGTGCCAGCATGCCTGGCTAATTTTTCTTCCTATATATATTACTTGGCCAATTAATTTCTTTCTATTTATAGTAGAGATGGGGTCTTCCTCTTGCTCAGGCTGGTTTGAATTCCTGACCTCCAGCAATCCTCCCACCTTGGCCTCCCAGAGCTAGGATTGCAGCTGTGCTGGGCCTGAGAGAAATTTCTATGTCTCCCTCCCTGCTTATCTCTTTTCTCTTTTATTCTGTCTATAGCAGACATTCTGTCTATAGC
>NC_134123.1:43634978-43667478 GCF_040939455.1 Microcebus murinus
TTTTATTTTATGGATTCCAAAGTATACATTTCTAAATGAATAGGGTGAGCAACACACTCCCGTGGGGCCTGTGTCAGTGGATAGGTGTCCGGGAGGGTCCCCTCCTGCAGCTTGTTGTGGTAGCTCAACATTTAGGAGAGGCAAATCATTCACTTCCCTAATGATCCTAGATGAGTCTGCTCAATTTTTTATGATGTCCTGGAAACATATAAAACACCCTTCCTACTTCACATAGCCCCGACCACAAAGTTTCTCCCAGGAAAAACTATTTAACATCATGAATTTCACAGTGTAATAGAGGGAATGGTCTAGAGAGAGGGCAAAAAAAATAAAGGACAGAGACATTTTGTGTCCTTTTAAAACTCCACCCCCCCACCCCCTGATGTTGGAAATTTGTAGTCTGGCCTCTATCCCCAAGAGCAGTTCAATCTTTTCTTAAAACTCCAGAGCGGTCGGTCCCCAGCCCCACAGGCCTTGTTTTTGGCCCAGCTGAGACCAGTGAAGTGATTAACCACAATAATGGCTAAAGCGGAGAACCCTCCCTCTATGTATTTTTTAACATACTTTTATTCATTCATTCATGCATGCATGCATGCATGCATTTAATTTTTTGAGACAGAGTCTCACTTTGTTGCCCAGGCTAGAGTGAGTGCCATGGCGTCAGCCTAGCTCACGGCAACCTCAACCTCCTGGGCTCAAGCCATCCTCCTGCCTCAGCCTCCCAAGTAGCTGGGACTACAGGCAGTGTCATCATGCCTGGCTAATTTTTCTCTCTCTCTCTATTACTTGGCCAATTAATTTCTTTCTATTTATAGTAGAGATGGGGTCTTGCTCTTGCTCCCACTGATTTGAACTCCTGACCTCCAGCAATCCTTCCCCCTTGGCCTCCCAGACAGCTAGGATTACAGGTGTGCTGGGCCTGAGAGAAATTTTTATCTCTCCCTCCCTGCTTATGTCTTTTATTCTGTCTATAGCAGACATAGAGAGAGAGAGAGAGAGAGAGAGAGAGAGACAGAGAGAGTGAGAGAGAGAAATTATTATCTCTCCCTCCCTGCTTTATCTGGTAAGTCCTTTTTTATGATTATTATTCTTATTCTTTTTTTTGAGACAGAGTCTCACTTTTGGTGCCAGGGCTAGAGTGCTATGGCGTCAGCTTAGCTCACAGCTACCTCAAACTCCTGGGCTCAAGTGATCCTTCTGTTTCAGCCTCCTGAGTAGCTGGAACTACAGACATGCACCACCATGCCCGGCCTATTATGTGTTTGTGTGTGTGTGTTTAGTTGGCCAATTAATTTCTTTCTATTTATAGAAGAGATGGTCTTGCTCTTCCTCAGGCTGGTTTTGAACTCCTATCCTTGAGCAATCCTCCTGCCTCAGCCTCCCAGAGAGCTAGGATTACAGCTGTACTGGGCCTGAGAGAAATTTTTCTCTCTCCCTCCCTGCTTATCTCTTTTATTCTGTCTATAGCAGATTTTTACAGAGAGAGAGGAATTTATATCTCTCCCTCCCTTCTGATTTCTTTTATTCTGTCTATAGCAGATTTATAGAGAGAGAGAGAGAGAGAGAGAGAGAGAGAGAGAGAGAGAGTGAAATTTTTATCCCTCCATCCCTGCTTATCTCTTTTATTCTGTCTATAGCAGATTTATATATATATAGAGAGAGAGAGACACAGAGAGACACAGAGAGAGAGAGAGATATATCAATCTATCCATTGCATTTCCTAGTCTTTAGGTGACTGGGCCTCAGCAGGGGAATGTGAATTGACAAAATTTGTGTTGCTAACAAATAAAACGCTGGGGTTCAAACTCTCCGTTTTCCCAATAAAACCTATCCCCCTACCAATCATACTGTGCCACCTCTGGAGTGTGACCTGGTCGCCAGCCCAGCAAAGCCTCCTCCCACCTCCTTGCTGTCACTTCTCCTTACCCCTTGTCTTTTCCTTGCTAGCTCCCCTCACTTTAGGGGTCCACTTAACTGGATCTCAAGCTTGACTCCACTTTTATCATGTTAATGTCTCCCTCTGACCAAAGTTCTCTTGCATTCCAAAACCTTTGACTGAAACTGTCATTCAGTATTCAATCCGGGGTCCACCTCATTTATCAGTGCTCTGGGCCAGTTCCTGGACAAATGAACACTTTGGAGAAAATCACAGAAAACAGATGTGGCCTCCTTCCACTGTATGCTGGTTTAGAGCCTCATGAGTCTATCTGAACATTCCCCCAAAATTTAATAGATTGCCACGAACATACATAAAATTGAAATTCATATCATCCACAAAAACTAGCTCACAGCAACCTCAACCTCCTGGGCTCCAGCAATCCTCCTGGTTCAGCCTCCCAAACAGCTGGGACTACAGGCATGTGCCGACAAGCCTGGCTCATTTTTCTTTCTATATATATTACTTGGCCAATTAATTTCTTTGTGTTTATAGTAGAGATGGGGTTTTGCTCTTGCTCAGGCTGGTTTGAACTCCTGACCTCCACCAATCCTGCTGCCTCAGTCTCCCAGAGAGCTAGGACTACAGGTGTGCTGGGCCTGAGAAAAATTTTATCTCTCCCTCCCTGCTTATCTCTTTTATTCTGTCTATAGCAGATTTATATATATATACACAGAGAGAGAGAGAAAGAGAGAGAGAGTGAAATATTTATCTCTCCCTCCCTGCTTATCTCTTTTATTCTGTCTATAGCAGATTTATATATATACACACACAGAGAGAGAGGGAGTGAAATTTTTATCTCTCCATCCCTGCTTATCTCTTTTATTCTGTCTATAGCAGATTTATATATATATATATATAGAGAGAGAGAGAGAGAGAGAATTTATATCTCTCCCTCCCTTCTTATCTCTTTTATTCTGTCTATAGCAGATTCATATATATATATATGTAGAGAGAGACAGAGAGAGTGAAATTTTTATCTCTCCATCCCTGCTTATCTCTTTTATTCTCTCTATAGCAGATTTATATATATACACAGAGAGAGAGAGAGAGTGAAATTTTTATCTCTCCATCCCTGCTTATCTCTTTTATTCTGTCTATAGCAGATTTATATATATATATAGAGAGAGAGAGAGAATTTATATCTCTCCCTCCCTTATTATCTCTTTTATTCTGTCTATAGCAGATTTATATATATATATATATAGATATATGTAGAGAGAGACAGAGAGAGTGAAATTTTATCTCTCCATCCCTGCTTATCTCTTTTATTCTCTATATAGCAGATTTATATATATATACATATATATAGTGAGAGAGAGACAGAGACAGAGAGACACAGAGAGAGATATATATGAATCTATCCATTGCATTTCCTACCCTTTAGGTGACTGGGCCTCAACAGGGCAATGTGAATTGACAAAGTTTGTGTTGCTAACAAATAAAACGCTGGGGTTCAAACTCTCCGTTTTCCCAATAAAACCTATCCCCCTACCAATCATACTGTGCCACCTCTGAGAGTATATACCCCACAGAGGAGTGCCCTGAAGGCCATGGTTGGATAGACAGAGCCAAAGGGTGGAGATCCTGGAGTCTGTGCTTTGCAGTCAGTCTAGAGGCACATGGAGCCATTCAAACTGCTTGTGAGGAAAAATAGGGAAACAACAGAAACTCACTCGTCTCCGTTGTGGTAGTCAAGATCAGCTTTTATGAAACACACATAAGAAGTAAAATAGGACCATACTGATAGATGCAATTTTAATCTTAGAGCAGAATGCGTGGCACTGCTTGTCCTCTTAGATACTGTCAACAGAAAGCATTTGGTGGACAAACAATCTCCAGCAGCTTTTCTGCAGAGATGAACCAATGTGTATATGTGTGTGTGTGGGGGGGCGGGGTGGACATGAGAAATAATGAGGATTGAGGACCAGATAAATGACTGGAAAAAAATACTTCCTGTTTCCTCAATACCAGCATCCATTTCAAGGGTATACCTGTAGACCTAGGTGGAAAATGGAAGCAAGCTTTAGAAAGAAAAAAAAAAATTCGCTGTCAGCCCCGTCAGAGGGTCCCCTCTTGTCTGGCTGACACTGGCACCGGTACTTAGGGGTCACCTAGTGGCCACTTTGATCAGACTTGGGGATGGGTAAAGTCAGGCCATGTTTGGAGCTTAAGAGTGGACCCCACCCCCACCCCAGGTGTGGAGGCCGGCTTTCAAATCTGCTACATTGTATGACAGGTTCTGCCTGGGCCCGCCAGCCCCAGGCGCCTCTAGCCTCCAGAGGGTCTCCGCCCAACCCCCTCCCTGTTGTCCCAGGGAGGGGCCCCTCCTCCTCCTCCCGCTCCCTGCCTGCCTCCCCGCCCCCACCGTAAGCCTCTGCCCAGGGTTTTTTTTTTTTTTTTTCTTTTCCCGGTTTGTGTTTTATCTTGTTTTTTTTGAGTATTTTTGTGTGTTTTTTTTAGGTTTATGGAATATCGTTTAAAAATTTAAATCACAGAATGAATTCTACAACAACTTGTGACTTTTTATCCTAGGCTGAGAACAATGTATTTTCTCTTCCTGTGAATTTTATTTTATGGATTCCAAAGTATACATTTCTAAATGAATAGGGTGAGCGACACACTCCCGTGGGGCCTGTGTCAGTGGATAGGTGTCCGGGAGGGTCCCCTCCTGCAGCTTGTTGTGGTAGCTCAACATTTAGGAGAGGCAAATCATTCACTTCCCTAATGATCCTAGATGAGTCTGCTCAATTTTTTATGATGTCCTGGAAACATATAAAACACCCTTCCTACTTCACATAGCCGACCACAAAGTTTCTCCCAGGAAAAACTATTTAACATCATGAATTTCACAGTGTAATAGAGGGAATGGTCTAGAGAGAGGGCAAAAAAAATAAAGGACAGAGACATTTTGTGTCCTTTTAAAACGCCACCCCCCCACCCCCTGATGTTGGAAATTTGTAGTCTGGCCTCTATCCCCAAGAGCAGTTCAATCTTTTCTTAAAACTCCAGAGCGGTCGGTCCCCAGCCCCACAGGCCTTGTTTTTGGCCCAGCTGAGACCAGTGAAATGATTAACCACAATAATGGCTAAAGCGGAGAACCCTCCCTCTATGTATTTTTTAACATACTTTTATTTATTCATTCATTCATTCATGCATGCATGCATGCATGCATTTAATTTTTTGAGACAGAGTCTCACTTTGTTGCCCAGGCTAGAGTGAGTGCCATGGCGTCAGCCTAGCTCACGGCAACCTCAACCTCCTGGGCTCAAGCCATCCTCCTGCCTCAGCCTCCCAAGTAGCTAGGACTACAGGCAGTGTCATCATGCCTGGCTAATTTTTCTCTCTCTCTCTATTACTTGGCCAATTAATTTCTTTCTATTTATAGTAGAGATGGGGTCTTGCTCTTGCTCCCACTGATTTGAACTCCTGACCTCCAGCAATCCTTCCCCCTTGGCCTCCCAGAGAGCTAGGATTACAGGTGTGCTGGGCCTGAGAGAAATTTTTATCTCTCCCTCCCTGCTTATGTCTTTTATTCTGTCTATAGCAGACATAGAGAGAGAGAGAGAGAGAGAGAGAGAGAGAGAGAGAGACAGAGAGAGTGAGAGAGAGAAATTATTATCTCTCCCTCCCTGCTTTATCTGGTAAGTCCTTTTTTATGATTATTATTATTATTCTTTTTTTTGAGACAGAGTCTCACTTTTGGTGCCAGGGCTAGAGTGCTATGGCGTCAGCTTAGCTCACAGCTACCTCAAACTCCTGGGCTCAAGTGATCCTTCTGTTTCAGCCTCCTGAGTAGCTGGAACTACAGACATGCACCACCATGCCCGGCCTATTATGTGTTTGTGTGTGTGTGTTTAGTTGGCCAATTAATTTCTTTCTATTTATAGTAGAGATGGTCTTGCTCTTCCTCAGGCTGGTTTTGAACTCCTATCCTTGAGCAATCCTCCTGCCTCAGCCTCCCAGAGAGCTAGGATTACAGCTGTACTGGGCCTGAGAGAAATTTTTCTCTCTCCCTCCCTGCTTATCTCTTTTATTCTGTCTATAGCAGATTTTTACAGAGAGAGAGGAATTTATATCTCTCCCTCCCTTCTGATTTCTTTTATTCTGTCTATAGCAGATTTATAGAGAGAGAGAGAGAGAGAGAGAGAGAGAGAGAGAGTGAAATTTTTATCCCTCCATCCCTGCTTATCTCTTTTATTCTGTCTATAGCAGATTTTTACAGAGAGAGAGGAATTTATATCTCTCCCTCCCTTCTGATTTCTTTTATTCTGTCTATAGCAGATTTATAGAGAGAGAGAGAGAGAGAGAGAGAGAGAGAGAGAGAGAGAGTGAAATTTTTATCCCTCCATCCCTGCTTATCTCTTTTATTCTGTCTATAGCAGATTTATATATATATAGAGAGAGAGAGACACAGAGAGACACAGAGAGAGAGAGAGATATATCAATCTATCCATTGCATTTCCTAGTCTTTAGGTGACTGGGCCTCAGCAGGGGAATGTGAATTGACAAAATTTGTGTTGCTAACAAATAAAACGCTGGGGTTCAAACTCTCCGTTTTCCCAATAAAACCTATCCCCCTACCAATCATACTGTGCCACCTCTGGAGTGTGACCTGGTCGCCAGCCCAGCAAAGCCTCCTCCCACCTCCTTGCTGTCACTTCTCCTTACCCCTTGTCTTTTCCTTGCTAGCTCCCCTCACTTTAGGGGTCCACTTAACTGGATCTCAAGCTTGACTCCACTTTTATCATGTTAATGTCTCCCTCTGACCAAAGTTCTCTTGCATTCCAAAACCTTTGACTGAAACTGTCATTCAGTATTCAATCCGGGGTCCACCTCATTTATCAGTGCTCTGGGCCAGTTCCTGGACAAATGAACACTTTGGAGAAAATCACAGAAAACAGATGTGGCCTCCTTCCACTGTATGCTGGTTTAGAGCCTCATGAGTCTATCTGAACATTCCCCCAAAATTTAATAGATTGCCACGAACATACATAAAATTGAAATTCATATCATCCACAAAAACTAGCTCACAGCAACCTCAACCTCCTGGGCTCCAGCAATCCTCCTGGTTCAGCCTCCCAAACAGCTGGGACTACAGGCATGTGCCGACAAGCCTGGCTCATTTTTCTTTCTATATATATTACTTGGCCAATTAATTTCTTTGTGTTTATAGTAGAGATGGGGTTTTGCTCTTGCTCAGGCTGGTTTGAACTCCTGACCTCCACCAATCCTGCTGCCTCAGTCTCCCAGAGAGCTAGGACTACAGGTGTGCTGGGCCTGAGAAAAATTTTATCTCTCCCTCCCTGCTTATCTCTTTTATTCTGTCTATAGCAGATTTATATATATATACACAGAGAGAGAGAGAAAGAGAGAGAGAGTGAAATATTTATCTCTCCCTCCCTGCTTATCTCTTTTATTCTGTCTATAGCAGATTTATATATATACACACACAGAGAGAGAGGGAGTGAAATTTTTATCTCTCCATCCCTGCTTATCTCTTTTATTCTGTCTATAGCAGATTTATATATATATATATATAGAGAGAGAGAGAGAGAGAGAATTTATATCTCTCCCTCCCTTCTTATCTCTTTTATTCTGTCTATAGCAGATTCATATATATATATATGTAGAGAGAGACAGAGAGAGTGAAATTTTTATCTCTCCATCCCTGCTTATCTCTTTTATTCTCTCTATAGCAGATTTATATATATACACAGAGAGAGAGAGAGAGTGAAATTTTTATCTCTCCATCCCTGCTTATCTCTTTTATTCTGTCTATAGCAGATTTATATATATATATAGAGAGAGAGAGAGAATTTATATCTCTCCCTCCCTTATTATCTCTTTTATTCTGTCTATAGCAGATTTATATATATATATATATAGATATATGTAGAGAGAGACAGAGAGAGTGAAATTTTATCTCTCCATCCCTGCTTATCTCTTTTATTCTCTATATAGCAGATTTATATATATATACATATATATAGTGAGAGAGAGACAGAGACAGAGAGACACAGAGAGAGATATATATGAATCTATCCATTGCATTTCCTACCCTTTAGGTGACTGGGCCTCAACAGGGCAATGTGAATTGACAAAGTTTGTGTTGCTAACAAATAAAACGCTGGGGTTCAAACTCTCCGTTTTCCCAATAAAACCTATCCCCCTACCAATCATACTGTGCCACCTCTGAGAGTATATACCCCACAGAGGAGTGCCCTGAAGGCCATGGTTGGATAGACAGAGCCAAAGGGTGGAGATCCTGGAGTCTGTGCTTTGCAGTCAGTCTAGAGGCACATGGAGCCATTCAAACTGCTTGTGAGGAAAAATAGGGAAACAACAGAAACTCACTCGTCTCCGTTGTGGTAGTCAAGATCAGCTTTTATGAAACACACATAAGAAGTAAAATAGGACCATACTGATAGATGCAATTTTAATCTTAGAGCAGAATGCGTGGCACTGCTTGTCCTCTTAGATACTGTCAACAGAAAGCATTTGGTGGACAAACAATCTCCAGCAGCTTTTCTGCAGAGATGAACCAATGTGTATATGTGTGTGTGTGGGGGGGCGGGGTGGACATGAGAAATAATGAGGATTGAGGACCAGATAAATGACTGGAAAAAAATACTTCCTGTTTCCTCAATACCAGCATCCATTTCAAGGGTATACCTGTAGACCTAGGTGGAAAATGGAAGCAAGCTTTAGAAAGAAAAAAAAAAATTCGCTGTCAGCCCCGTCAGAGGGTCCCCTCTTGTCTGGCTGACACTGGCACCGGTACTTAGGGGTCACCTAGTGGCCACTTTGATCAGACTTGGGGATGGGTAAAGTCAGGCCATGTTTGGAGCTTAAGAGTGGACCCCACCCCCACCCCAGGTGTGGAGGCCGGCTTTCAAATCTGCTACATTGTATGACAGGTTCTGCCTGGGCCCGCCAGCCCCAGGCGCCTCTAGCCTCCAGAGGGTCTCCGCCCAACCCCCTCCCTGTTGTCCCAGGGAGGGGCCCCTCCTCCTCCTCCCGCTCCCTGCCTGCCTCCCCGCCCCCACCGTAAGCCTCTGCCCAGGGTTTTTTTTTTTTTTTTTCTTTTCCCGGTTTGTGTTTTATCTTGTTTTTTTTGAGTATTTTTGTGTGTTTTTTTTAGGTTTATGGAATATCGTTTAAAAATTTAAATCACAGAATGAATTCTACAACAACTTGTGACTTTTTATCCTAGGCTGAGAACAATGTATTTTCTCTTCCTGTGAATTTTATTTTATGGATTCCAAAGTATACATTTCTAAATGAATAGGGTGAGCGACACACTCCCGTGGGGCCTGTGTCAGTGGATAGGTGTCCGGGAGGGTCCCCTCCTGCAGCTTGTTGTGGTAGCTCAACATTTAGGAGAGGCAAATCATTCACTTCCCTAATGATCCTAGATGAGTCTGCTCAATTTTTTATGATGTCC
This sequence comes from Microcebus murinus, assembly GCF_040939455.1. Taxonomy (NCBI): domain Eukaryota; kingdom Metazoa; phylum Chordata; class Mammalia; order Primates; family Cheirogaleidae; genus Microcebus; species Microcebus murinus. The sequence goes on from NC_134123.1 coordinate 43,644,362, forward strand.
TGGAAACATATAAAACACCCTTCCTACTTCACATAGCCGACCACAAAGTTTCTCCCAGGAAAAACTATTTAACATCATGAATTTCACAGTGTAATAGAGGGAATGGTCTAGAGAGAGGGCAAAAAAAATAAAGGACAGAGACATTTTGTGTCCTTTTAAAACGCCACCCCCCCACCCCCTGATGTTGGAAATTTGTAGTCTGGCCTCTATCCCCAAGAGCAGTTCAATCTTTTCTTAAAACTCCAGAGCGGTCGGTCCCCAGCCCCACAGGCCTTGTTTTTGGCCCAGCTGAGACCAGTGAAATGATTAACCACAATAATGGCTAAAGCGGAGAACCCTCCCTCTATGTATTTTTTAACATACTTTTATTTATTCATTCATTCATTCATGCATGCATGCATGCATGCATTTAATTTTTTGAGACAGAGTCTCACTTTGTTGCCCAGGCTAGAGTGAGTGCCATGGCGTCAGCCTAGCTCACGGCAACCTCAACCTCCTGGGCTCAAGCCATCCTCCTGCCTCAGCCTCCCAAGTAGCTAGGACTACAGGCAGTGTCATCATGCCTGGCTAATTTTTCTCTCTCTCTCTATTACTTGGCCAATTAATTTCTTTCTATTTATAGTAGAGATGGGGTCTTGCTCTTGCTCCCACTGATTTGAACTCCTGACCTCCAGCAATCCTTCCCCCTTGGCCTCCCAGAGAGCTAGGATTACAGGTGTGCTGGGCCTGAGAGAAATTTTTATCTCTCCCTCCCTGCTTATGTCTTTTATTCTGTCTATAGCAGACATAGAGAGAGAGAGAGAGAGAGAGAGAGAGAGAGAGAGAGACAGAGAGAGTGAGAGAGAGAAATTATTATCTCTCCCTCCCTGCTTTATCTGGTAAGTCCTTTTTTATGATTATTATTATTATTCTTTTTTTTGAGACAGAGTCTCACTTTTGGTGCCAGGGCTAGAGTGCTATGGCGTCAGCTTAGCTCACAGCTACCTCAAACTCCTGGGCTCAAGTGATCCTTCTGTTTCAGCCTCCTGAGTAGCTGGAACTACAGACATGCACCACCATGCCCGGCCTATTATGTGTTTGTGTGTGTGTGTTTAGTTGGCCAATTAATTTCTTTCTATTTATAGTAGAGATGGTCTTGCTCTTCCTCAGGCTGGTTTTGAACTCCTATCCTTGAGCAATCCTCCTGCCTCAGCCTCCCAGAGAGCTAGGATTACAGCTGTACTGGGCCTGAGAGAAATTTTTCTCTCTCCCTCCCTGCTTATCTCTTTTATTCTGTCTATAGCAGATTTTTACAGAGAGAGAGGAATTTATATCTCTCCCTCCCTTCTGATTTCTTTTATTCTGTCTATAGCAGATTTATAGAGAGAGAGAGAGAGAGAGAGAGAGAGAGAGAGAGTGAAATTTTTATCCCTCCATCCCTGCTTATCTCTTTTATTCTGTCTATAGCAGATTTATATATATATATAGAGAGAGAGAGAGACAGAGAGACACAGAGAGAGAGAGAGATATCAATCTATCCATTGCATTTCCTAGTCTTTAGGTGACTGGGCCTCAGCAGGGGAATGTGAATTGACAAAATTTGTGTTGCTAACAAATAAAACGCTGGGGTTCAAACTCTCCGTTTTCCCAATAAAACCTATCCCCCTACCAATCATACTGTGCCACCTCTGGAGTGTGACCTGGTCGCCAGCCCAGCAAAGCCTCCTCCCACCTCCTTGCTGTCACTTCTCCTTACCCCTTGTCTTTTCCTTGCTAGCTCCCCTCACTTTAGGGGTCCACTTAACTGGATCTCAAGCTTGACTCCACTTTTATCATGTTAATGTCTCCCTCTGACCAAAGTTCTCTTGCATTCCAAAACCTTTGACTGAAACTGTCATTCAGTATTCAATCCGCGGTCCACCTCATTTATCAGTGCTCTGGGCCAGTTCCTGGACAAATGAACACTTTGGAGAAAATCACAGAAAACAGATGTGGCCTCCTTCCACTGTATGCTGGTTTAGAGCCTCATGAGTCTATCTGAACATTCCCCCAAAATTTAATAGATTGCCACGAACATACATAAAATTGAAATTCATATCATCCACAAAAACTAGCTCACAGCAACCTCAACCTCCTGGGCTCCAGCAATCCTCCTGGTTCAGCCTCCCAAACAGCTGGGACTACAGGCATGTGCCGCCAAGCCTGGCTCATTTTTCTTTCTATATATATTACTTGGCCAATTAATTTCTTTGTGTTTATAGTAGAGATGGGGTTTTGCTCTTGCTCAGGCTGGTTTGAACTCCTGACCTCCACCAATCCTGCTGCCTCAGTCTCCCAGAGAGCTAGGACTACAGGTGTGCTGGGCCTGAGAAAAATTTTATCTCTCCCTCCCTGCTTATCTCTTTTATTCTGTCTATAGCAGATTTATATATATACACACACAGAGAGAGAGGGAGTGAAATTTTTATCTCTCCATCCCTGCTTATCTCTTTTATTCTGTCTATAGCAGATTTATATATATACACACACAGAGAGAGAGGGAGTGAAATTTTTATCTCTCCATCCCTGCTTATCTCTTTTATTCTGTCTATAGCAGATTTATATATATATATAGAGAGAGAGAGAGAGAGAGAGAGAATTTATATCTCTCCCTCCCTTCTTATCTCTTTTATTCTGTCTATAGCAGATTCATATATATATATATGTAGAGAGAGACAGAGAGAGTGAAATATTTATCTCTCCATCCCTGCTTATCTCTTTTATTCTCTCTATAGCAGATTTATATATATACACAGAGAGAGAGAGAGAGTGAAATTTTTATCTCTCCATCCCTGCTTATCTCTTTTATTCTGTCTATAGCAGATTTATATATATATATATAGAGAGAGAGAGAATTTATATCTCTCCCTCCCTTATTATCTCTTTTATTCTGTCTATAGCAGATTTATATATATATATATATAGATATATGTAGAGAGAGACAGAGAGAGTGAAATTTTATCTCTCCATCCCTGCTTATCTCTTTTATTCTCTATATAGCAGATTTATATATATATACATATATATAGTGAGAGAGAGACAGAGACAGAGAGACACAGAGAGAGATATATATGAATCTATCCATTGCATTTCCTACCCTTTAGGTGACTGGGCCTCAACAGGGCAATGTGAATTGACAAAGTTTGTGTTGCTAACAAATAAAACGCTGGGGTTCAAACTCTCCGTTTTCCCAATAAAACCTATCCCCCTACCAATCATACTGTGCCACCTCTGAGAGTATATACCCCACAGAGGAGTGCCCTGAAGGCCATGGTTGGATAGACAGAGCCAAAGGGTGGAGATCCTGGAGTCTGTGCTTTGCAGTCAGTCTAGAGGCACATGGAGCCATTCAAACTGCTTGTGAGGAAAAATAGGGAAACAACAGAAACTCACTCGTCTCCGTTGTGGTAGTCAAGATCAGCTTTTATGAAACACACATAAGAAGTAAAATAGGACCATACTGATAGATGCAATTTTAATCTTAGAGCAGAATGCGTGGCACTGCTTGTCCTCTTAGATACTGTCAACAGAAAGCATTTGGTGGACAAACAATCTCCAGCAGCTTTTCTGCAGAGATGAACCAATGTGTATATGTGTGTGTGGGGGGGGCGGGGTGGACATGAGAAATAATGAGGATTGAGGACCAGATAAATGACTGGAAAAAAATACTTCCTGTTTCCTCAATACCAGCATCCATTTCAAGGGTATACCTGTAGACCTAGGTGGAAAATGGAAGCAAGCTTTAGAAAGAAAAAAAAAAATTCGCTGTCAGCCCCGTCAGAGGGTCCCCTCTTGTCTGGCTGACACTGGCACCAGTACTTAGGGGTCACCTAGTGGCCACTTTGATCAGACTTGGGGATGGGTAAAGTCAGGCCATGTTTGGAGCTTAAGAGTGGACCCCACCCCCACCCCAGGTGTGGAGGCCGGCTTTCAAATCTGCTACATTGTATGACAGGTTCTGCCTGGGCCCGCCAGCCCCAGGCGCCTCTAGCCTCCAGAGGGTCTCCGCCCAACCCCCTCCCTGTTGTCCCAGGGAGGGGCCCCTCCTCCTCCTCCCGCTCCCTGCCTGCCTCCCCGCCCCCACCGTAGGCCTCTGCCCAGGGTTTTTTTTTTTTTTTTTCTTTTCCCGGTTTGTGTTTTATCTTGTTTTTTTTGAGTATTTTTGTGTGTTTTTTTTAGGTTTATGGAATATCGTTTAAAAATTTAAATCACAGAATGAATTCTACAACAACTTGTGACTTTTTATCCTAGGCTGAGAACAATGTATTTTCTCTTCCTGTGAATTTTATTTTATGGATTCCAAAGTATACATTTCTAAATGAATAGGGTGAGCGACACACTCCCGTGGGGCCTGTGTCAGTGGATAGGTGTCCGGGAGGGTCCCCTCCTGCAGCTTGTTGTGGTAGCTCAACATTTAGGAGAGGCAAATCATTCACTTCCCTAATGATCCTAGATGAGTCTGCTCAATTTTTTATGATGTCCTGGAAACATATAAAACACCCTTCCTACTTCACATAGCCGACCACAAAGTTTCTCCCAGGAAAAACTATTTAACATCATGAATTTCACAGTGTAATAGAGGGAATGGTCTAGAGAGAGGGCAAAAAAAATAAAGGACAGAGACATTTTGTGTCCTTTTAAAACGCCACCCCCCCACCCCCTGATGTTGGAAATTTGTAGTCTGGCCTCTATCCCCAAGAGCAGTTCAATCTTTTCTTAAAACTGCAGAGCGGTCGGTCCCCAGCCCCACAGGCCTTGTTTTTGGCCCAGCTGAGACCAGTGAAATGATTAACCACAATAATGGCTAAAGCGGAGAACCCTCCCTCTATGTATTTTTTAACATACTTTTATTTATTCATTCATTCATTCATGCATGCATGCATGCATGCATTTAATTTTTTGAGACAGAGTCTCACTTTGTTGCCCAGGCTAGAGTGAGTGCCATGGCGTCAGCCTAGCTCACGGCAACCTCAACCTCCTGGGCTCAAGCCATCCTCCTGCCTCAGCCTCCCAAGTAGCTAGGACTACAGGCAGTGTCATCATGCCTGGCTAATTTTTCTCTCTCTCTCTATTACTTGGCCAATTAATTTCTTTCTATTTATAGTAGAGATGGGGTCTTGCTCTTGCTCCCACTGATTTGAACTCCTGACCTCCAGCAATCCTTCCCCCTTGGCCTCCCAGAGAGCTAGGATTACAGGTGTGCTGGGCCTGAGAGAAATTTTTATCTCTCCCTCCCTGCTTATGTCTTTTATTCTGTCTATAGCAGACATAGAGAGAGAGAGAGAGAGAGAGAGAGAGAGAGAGAGAGAGACAGAGAGAGTGAGAGAGAGAAATTATTATCTCTCCCTCCCTGCTTTATCTGGTAAGTCCTTTTTTATGATTATTATTATTATTCTTTTTTTTGAGACAGAGTCTCACTTTTGGTGCCAGGGCTAGAGTGCTATGGCGTCAGCTTAGCTCACAGCTACCTCAAACTCCTGGGCTCAAGTGATCCTTCTGTTTCAGCCTCCTGAGTAGCTGGAACTACAGACATGCACCACCATGCCCGGCCTATTATGTGTTTGTGTGTGTGTGTTTAGTTGGCCAATTAATTTCTTTCTATTTATAGTAGAGATGGTCTTGCTCTTCCTCAGGCTGGTTTTGAACTCCTATCCTTGAGCAATCCTCCTGCCTCAGCCTCCCAGAGAGCTAGGATTACAGCTGTACTGGGCCTGAGAGAAATTTTTCTCTCTCCCTCCCTGCTTATCTCTTTTATTCTGTCTATAGCAGATTTTTACAGAGAGAGAGGAATTTATATCTCTCCCTCCCTTCTGATTTCTTTTATTCTGTCTATAGCAGATTTATAGAGAGAGAGAGAGAGAGAGAGAGAGAGAGAGAGAGAGAGTGAAATTTTTATCCCTCCATCCCTGCTTATCTCTTTTATTCTGTCTATAGCAGATTTATATATATATATATAGAGAGAGAGAGACAGAGAGACACAGAGAGAGAGAGAGATATCAATCTATCCATTGCATTTCCTAGTCTTTAGGTGACTGGGCCTCAGCAGGGGAATGTGAATTGACAAAATTTGTGTTGCTAACAAATAAAACGCTGGGGTTCAAACTCTCCGTTTTCCCAATAAAACCTATCCCCCTACCAATCATACTGTGCCACCTCTGGAGTGTGACCTGGTCGCCAGCCCAGCAAAGCCTCCTCCCACCTCCTTGCTGTCACTTCTCCTTACCCCTTGTCTTTTCCTTGCTAGCTCCCCTCACTTTAGGGGTCCACTTAACTGGATCTCAAGCTTGACTCCACTTTTATCATGTTAATGTCTCCCTCTGACCAAAGTTCTCTTGCATTCCAAAACCTTTGACTGAAACTGTCATTCAGTATTCAATCCGGGGTCCACCTCATTTATCAGTGCTCTGGGCCAGTTCCTGGACAAATGAACACTTTGGAGAAAATCACAGAAAACAGATGTGGCCTCCTTCCACTGTATGCTGGTTTAGAGCCTCATGAGTCTATCTGAACATTCCCCCAAAATTTAATAGATTGCCACGAACATACATAAAATTGAAATTCATATCATCCACAAAAACTAGCTCACAGCAACCTCAACCTCCTGGGCTCCAGCAATCCTCCTGGTTCAGCCTCCCAAACAGCTGGGACTACAGGCATGTGCCGCCAAGCCTGGCTCATTTTTCTTTCTATATATATTACTTGGCCAATTAATTTCTTTGTGTTTATAGTAGAGATGGGGTTTTGCTCTTGCTCAGGCTGGTTTGAACTCCTGACCTCCACCAATCCTGCTGCCTCAGTCTCCCAGAGAGCTAGGACTACAGGTGTGCTGGGCCTGAGAAAAATTTTATCTCTCCCTCCCTGCTTATCTCTTTAATTCTGTCTATAGCAGATTTATATATATACACACACAGAGAGAGAGGGAGTGAAATTTTTATCTCTCCATCCCTGCTTATCTCTTTTATTCTGTCTATAGCAGATTTATATATATATATATATATAGAGAGAGAGAGAGAGAGAGAGAGAGAGAATTTATATCTCTCCCTCCCTTCTTATCTCTTTTATTCTGTCTATAGCAGATTCATATATATATATATATGTAGAGAGAGACAGAGAGAGTGAAATTTTTATCTCTCCATCCCTGCTTATCTCTTTTATTCTCTCTATAGCAGATTTATATATATACACAGAGAGAGAGAGAGAGTGAAATTTTTATCTCTCCATCCCTGCTTATCTCTTTTATTCTGTCTATAGCAGATTTATATATATATATAGAGAGAGAGAGGGAATTTATATCTCTCCCTCCCTTATTATCTCTTTTATTCTGTCTGTAGCAGATTTATATATATATATATATATAGATATATGTAGAGAGAGACAGAGAGAGTGAAATTTTATCTCTCCATCCCTGCTTATCTCTTTTATTCTCTATATAGCAGATTTATATATATATACATATATATAGTGAGAGAGAGACAGAGACAGAGAGACACAGAGAGAGATATATATGAATCTATCCATTGCATTTCCTACCCTTTAGGTGACTGGGCCTCAACAGGGCAATGTGAATTGACAAAGTTTGTGTTGCTAACAAATAAAACGCTGGGGTTCAAACTCTCCGTTTTCCCAATAAAACCTATCCCCCTACCAATCATACTGTGCCACCTCTGAGAGTATATACCCCACAGAGGAGTGCCCTGAAGGCCATGGTTGGATAGACAGAGCCAAAGGGTGGAGATCCTGGAGTCTGTGCTTTGCAGTCAGTCTAGAGGCACATGGAGCCATTCAAACTGCTTGTGAGGAAAAATAGGGAAACAACAGAAACTCACTCGTCTCCGTTGTGGTAGTCAAGATCAGCTTTTATGAAACACACATAAGAAGTAAAATAGGACCATACTGATAGATGCAATTTTAATCTTAGAGCAGAATGCGTGGCACTGCTTGTCCTCTTAGATACTGTCAACAGAAAGCATTTGGTGGACAAACAATCTCCAGCAGCTTTTCTGCAGAGATGAACCTACCTGTCTGTGTGTGTGGGGGGAGGGAGATGATAAATAATGAGGATTGAGGACCAGATAAATGACTGGAAAAAAATACTTCCTGTTTCCTCAATACCAGCATCCATTTCAAGGGTATACCTGTAGACCTAGGTGGAAAATGGAAGCAAGCTTTAGAAAGAAAAAAAAAAATTCGCTGTCAGCCCCGTCAGAGGGTCCCCTCTTGTCTGGCTGACACTGGCACCGGTACTTAGGGGTCACCTAGTAGCCACTTTGATCAGACTTGGGGATGGGTAAAGTCAGGCCATGTTGGGAGCTTAAGAGTGGACCCCACCCCCACCCCAGGTGTGGAGGCCGGCTTTCAAATCTGCTACATTGTATGACAGGTTCTGCCTGGGCCCGCCAGCCCCAGGCGCCTCTAGCCTCCAGAGGGTCTCCGCCCAGCCCCCTCCCTGTTGTCCCAGGGAGGGGCCCCTCCTCCTCCTCCCGCTCCCTGCCTGCCTCCCCGCCCCCACCGTAGGCCTCTGCCCAGAGTTTTTTTTTTTTTTTTTTCTTTTCCCGGTTTCTGTTTAATCTTTGTTTTTTTGTGTTTTTTTTTAGGTTTATGGAATATCGTTTAAAAATTTAAATCACAGAATGAATTCTACAACAACTTGTGACTTTTTATCCTAGGCTGAGAACAATGTATTTTCTCTTCCTGTGAATTTTATTTTATGGATTCCAAAGTATACATTTCTAAATGAATAGGGTGAGCAACACACTCCTGTGGGGCCTGTGTCAGTGGATAGGTGTCCGGGAGGGTCCCCTCCTGCAGCTTGTTGTGGTAGCTCAACATTTAGGAGAGGCAAATCATTCACTTCCCTAATGATCCTAGATGAGTCTGCTCAATTTTTTATGATGTCCTGGAAACATATAAAACACCCTTCCTACTTCACATAGCCGACCACAAAGTTTCTCCCAGGAAAAACTATTTAACATCATGAATTTCACAGTGTAATAGAGGGAATGGTCTAGAGAGAGGGCAAAAAAAATAAAGGACAGAGACATTTTGTGTCCTTTTAAAACGCCACCCCCCCACCCCCTGATGTTGGAAATTTGTAGTCTGGCCTCTATCCCCAAGAGCAGTTCAATCTTTTCTTAAAACTGCAGAGCGGTCGGTCCCCAGCCCCACAGGCCTTGTTTTTGGCCCAGCTGAGACCAGTGAAATGATTAACCACAATAATGGCTAAAGCGGAGAACCCTCCCTCTATGTATTTTTTAACATACTTTTATTTATTCATTCATTCATTCATGCATGCATGCATGCATGCATTTAATTTTTTGAGACAGAGTCTCACTTTGTTGCCCAGGCTAGAGTGAGTGCCATGGCGTCAGCCTAGCTCACGGCAACCTCAACCTCCTGGGCTCAAGCCATCCTCCTGCCTCAGCCTCCCAAGTAGCTAGGACTACAGGCAGTGTCATCATGCCTGGCTAATTTTTCTCTCTCTCTCTATTACTTGGCCAATTAATTTCTTTCTATTTATAGTAGAGATGGGGTCTTGCTCTTGCTCCCACTGATTTGAACTCCTGACCTCCAGCAATCCTTCCCCCTTGGCCTCCCAGAGAGCTAGGATTACAGGTGTGCTGGGCCTGAGAGAAATTTTTATCTCTCCCTCCCTGCTTATGTCTTTTATTCTGTCTATAGCAGACATAGAGAGAGAGAGAGAGAGAGAGAGAGAGAGACAGAGAGAGTGAGAGAGAGAAATTATTATCTCTCCCTCCCTGCTTTATCTGGTAAGTCCTTTTTTATGATTATTATTCTTATTCTTTTTTTTGAGACAGAGTCTCACTTTTGGTGCCAGGGCTAGAGTGCTATGGCGTCAGCTTAGCTCACAGCTACCTCAAACTCCTGGGCTCAAGTGATCCTTCTGTTTCAGCCTCCTGAGTAGCTGGAACTACAGACATGCACCACCATGCCCGGCCTATTATGTGTTTGTGTGTGTGTGTTTAGTTGGCCAATTAATTTCTTTCTATTTATAGAAGAGATGGTCTTGCTCTTCCTCAGGCTGGTTTTGAACTCCTATCCTTGAGCAATCCTCCTGCCTCAGCCTCCCAGAGAGCTAGGATTACAGCTGTACTGGGCCTGAGAGAAATTTTTCTCTCTCCCTCCCTGCTTATCTCTTTTATTCTGTCTATAGCAGATTTTTACAGAGAGAGAGGAATTTATATCTCTCCCTCCCTTCTGATTTCTTTTATTCTGTCTATAGCAGATTTATAGAGAGAGAGAGAGAGAGAGAGAGAGAGAGAGAGAGAGAGAGTGAAATTTTTATCCCTCCATCCCTGCTTATCTCTTTTATTCTGTCTATAGCAGATTTATATATATAGAGAGAGAGAGAGACACAGAGAGACACAGAGAGAGAGAGAGATATATCAATCTATCCATTGCATTTCCTTGTCTTTAGGTGACTGGGCCTCAGCAGGGGAATGTGAATTGACAAAATTTGTGTTGCTAACAAATAAAACGCTGGGGTTCAAACTCTCCGTTTTCCCAATAAAACCTATCCCCCTACCAATCATACTGTGCCACCTCTGGAGTGTGACCTGGTCGCCAGCCCAGCAAAGCCTCCTCCCACCTCCTTGCTGTCACTTCTCCTTACCCCTTGTCTTTTCCTTGCTAGCTCCCCTCACTTTAGGGGTCCACTTAACTGGATCTCAAGCTTGACTCCACTTTTATCATGTTAATGTCTCCCTCTGACCAAAGTTCTCTTGCATTCCAAAACCTTTGACTGAAACTGTCATTCAGTATTCAATCCGGGGTCCACCTCATTTATCAGTGCTCTGGGCCAGTTCCTGGACAAATGAACACTTTGGAGAAAATCACAGAAAACAGATGTGGCCTCCTTCCACTGTATGCTGGTTTAGAGCCTCATGAGTCTATCTGAACATTCCCCCAAAATTTAATAGATTGCCACGAACATACATAAAATTGAAATTCATATCATCCACAAAAACTAGCTCACAGCAACCTCAACCTCCTGGGCTCCAGCAATCCTCCTGGTTCAGCCTCCCAAACAGCTGGGACTACAGGCATGTGCCGACAAGCCTGGCTCATTTTTCTTTCTATATATATTACTTGGCCAATTAATTTCTTTGTGTTTATAGTAGAGATGGGGTTTTGCTCTTGCTCAGGCTGGTTTGAACTCCTGACCTCCACCAATCCTGCTGCCTCAGTCTCCCAGAGAGCTAGGACTACAGGTGTGCTGGGCCTGAGAAAAATTTTATCTCTCCCTCCCTGCTTATCTCTTTTATTCTGTCTATAGCAGATTTATATATATATACACAGAGAGAGAGAGAAAGAGAGAGAGAGTGAAATATTTATCTCTCCCTCCCTGCTTATCTCTTTTATTCTGTCTATAGCAGATTTATATATATACACACACAGAGAGAGAGGGAGTGAAATTTTTATCTCTCCATCCCTGCTTATCTCTTTTATTCTGTCTATAGCAGATTTATATATATATATATATATAGAGAGAGAGAGAGAGAGAATTTATATCTCTCCCTCCCTTCTTATCTCTTTTATTCTGTCTATAGCAGATTCATATATATATATATGTAGAGAGAGACAGAGTGAAATTTTTATCTCTCCATCCCTGCTTATCTCTTTTATTCTCTCTATAGCAGATTTATATATATACACAGAGAGAGAGAGAGAGTGAAATTTTTATCTCTCCATCCCTGCTTATCTCTTTTATTCTGTCTATAGCAGATTTATATATATATAGAGAGAGAGAGAGAGAATTTATATCTCTCCCTCCCTTATTATCTCTTTTATTCTGTCTATAGCAGATTTATATATATATATATATAGATATATGTAGAGAGAGACAGAGAGAGTGAAATTTTATCTCTCCATCCCTGCTTATCTCTTTTATTCTCTATATAGCAGATTTATATATATATACATATATATAGTGAGAGAGAGACAGAGACAGAGAGACACAGAGAGAGATATATATGAATCTATCCATTGCATTTCCTACCCTTTAGGTGACTGGGCCTCAACAGGGCAATGTGAATTGACAAAGTTTGTGTTGCTAACAAATAAAACGCTGGGGTTCAAACTCTCCGTTTTCCCAATAAAACCTATCCCCCTACCAATCATACTGTGCCACCTCTGAGAGTATATACCCCACAGAGGAGTGCCCTGAAGGCCATGGTTGGATAGACAGAGCCAAAGGGTGGAGATCCTGGAGTCTGTGCTTTGCAGTCAGTCTAGAGGCACATGGAGCCATTCAAACTGCTTGTGAGGAAAAATAGGGAAACAACAGAAACTCACTCGTCTCCGTTGTGGTAGTCAAGATCAGCTTTTATGAAACACACATAAGAAGTAAAATAGGACCATACTGATAGATGCAATTTTAATCTTAGAGCAGAATGCGTGGCACTGCTTGTCCTCTTAGATACTGTCAACAGAAAGCATTTGGTGGACAAACAATCTCCAGCAGCTTTTCTGCAGAGATGAACCAATGTGTATATGTGTGTGTGTGTGGGGGCGGGGTGGACATGAGAAATAATGAGGATTGAGGACCAGATAAATGACTGGAAAAAAATACTTCCTGTTTCCTCAATACCAGCATCCATTTCAAGGGTATACCTGTAGACCTAGGTGGAAAATGGAAGCAAGCTTTAGAAAGAAAAAAAAAAATTCGCTGTCAGCCCCGTCAGAGGGTCCCCTCTTGTCTGGCTGACACTGGCACCGGTACTTAGGGGTCACCTAGTAGCCACTTTGATCAGACTTGGGGATGGGTAAAGTCAGGCCATGTTGGGAGCTTAAGAGTGGACCCCACCCCCACCCCAGGTGTGGAGGCCGGCTTTCAAATCTGCTACATTGTATGACAGGTTCTGCCTGGGCCCGCCAGCCCCAGGCGCCTCTAGCCTCCAGAGGGTCTCCGCCCAGCCCCCTCCCTGTTGTCCCAGGGAGGGGCCCCTCCTCCTCCTCCCGCTCCCTGCCTGCCTCCCCGCCCCCACCGTAGGCCTCTGCCCAGAGTTTTTTTTTTTTTTTTTTCTTTTCCCGGTTTCTGTTTAATCTTTGTTTTTTTGTGTTTTTTTTTAGGTTTATGGAATATCGTTTAAAAATTTAAATCACAGAATGAATTCTACAACAACTTGTGACTTTTTATCCTAGGCTGAGAACAATGTATTTTCTCTTCCTGTGAATTTTATTTTATGGATTCCAAAGTATACATTTCTAAATGAATAGGGTGAGCGACACACTCCCGTGGGGCCTGTGTCAGTGGATAGGTGTCCGGGAGGGTCCCCTCCTGCAGCTTGTTGTGGTAGCTCAACATTTAGGAGAGGCAAATCATTCACTTCCCTAATGATCCTAGATGAGTCTGCTCAATTTTTTATGATGTCCTGGAAACATATAAAACACCCTTCCTACTTCACATAGCCGACCACAAAGTTTCTCCCAGGAAAAACTATTTAACATCATGAATTTCACAGTGTAATAGAGGGAATGGTCTAGAGAGAGGGCAAAAAAAATAAAGGACAGAGACATTTTGTGTCCTTTTAAAACGCCACCCCCCCACCCCCTGATGTTGGAAATTTGTAGTCTGGCCTCTATCCCCAAGAGCAGTTCAATCTTTTCTTAAAACTGCAGAGCGGTCGGTCCCCAGCCCCACAGGCCTTGTTTTTGGCCCAGCTGAGACCAGTGAAATGATTAACCACAATAATGGCTAAAGCGGAGAACCCTCCCTCTATGTATTTTTTAACATACTTTTATTTATTCATTCATTCATTCATGCATGCATGCATGCATGCATTTAATTTTTTGAGACAGAGTCTCACTTTGTTGCCCAGGCTAGAGTGAGTGCCATGGCGTCAGCCTAGCTCACGGCAACCTCAACCTCCTGGGCTCAAGCCATCCTCCTGCCTCAGCCTCCCAAGTAGCTAGGACTACAGGCAGTGTCATCATGCCTGGCTAATTTTTCTCTCTCTCTCTATTACTTGGCCAATTAATTTCTTTCTATTTATAGTAGAGATGGGGTCTTGCTCTTGCTCCCACTGATTTGAACTCCTGACCTCCAGCAATCCTTCCCCCTTGGCCTCCCAGAGAGCTAGGATTACAGGTGTGCTGGGCCTGAGAGAAATTTTTATCTCTCCCTCCCTGCTTATGTCTTTTATTCTGTCTATAGCAGACATAGAGAGAGAGAGAGAGAGAGAGAGAGAGAGACAGAGAGAGTGAGAGAGAGAAATTATTATCTCTCCCTCCCTGCTTTATCTGGTAAGTCCTTTTTTATGATTATTATTCTTATTCTTTTTTTTGAGACAGAGTCTCACTTTTGGTGCCAGGGCTAGAGTGCTATGGCGTCAGCTTAGCTCACAGCTACCTCAAACTCCTGGGCTCAAGTGATCCTTCTGTTTCAGCCTCCTGAGTAGCTGGAACTACAGACATGCACCACCATGCCCGGCCTATTATGTGTTTGTGTGTGTGTGTTTAGTTGGCCAATTAATTTCTTTCTATTTATAGAAGAGATGGTCTTGCTCTTCCTCAGGCTGGTTTTGAACTCCTATCCTTGAGCAATCCTCCTGCCTCAGCCTCCCAGAGAGCTAGGATTACAGCTGTACTGGGCCTGAGAGAAATTTTTCTCTCTCCCTCCCTGCTTATCTCTTTTATTCTGTCTATAGCAGATTTTTACAGAGAGAGAGGAATTTATATCTCTCCCTCCCTTCTGATTTCTTTTATTCTGTCTATAGCAGATTTATAGAGAGAGAGAGAGAGAGAGAGAGAGAGAGAGAGTGAAATTTTTATCCCTCCATCCCTGCTTATCTCTTTTATTCTGTCTATAGCAGATTTATATATATATAGAGAGAGAGAGACACAGAGAGACACAGAGAGAGAGAGAGATATATCAATCTATCCATTGCATTTCCTAGTCTTTAGGTGACTGGGCCTCAGCAGGGGAATGTGAATTGACAAAATTTGTGTTGCTAACAAATAAAACGCTGGGGTTCAAACTCTCCGTTTTCCCAATAAAACCTATCCCCCTACCAATCATACTGTGCCACCTCTGGAGTGTGACCTGGTCGCCAGCCCAGCAAAGCCTCCTCCCACCTCCTTGCTGTCACTTCTCCTTACCCCTTGTCTTTTCCTTGCTAGCTCCCCTCACTTTAGGGGTCCACTTAACTGGATCTCAAGCTTGACTCCACTTTTATCATGTTAATGTCTCCCTCTGACCAAAGTTCTCTTGCATTCCAAAACCTTTGACTGAAACTGTCATTCAGTATTCAATCCGGGGTCCACCTCATTTATCAGTGCTCTGGGCCAGTTCCTGGACAAATGAACACTTTGGAGAAAATCACAGAAAACAGATGTGGCCTCCTTCCACTGTATGCTGGTTTAGAGCCTCATGAGTCTATCTGAACATTCCCCCAAAATTTAATAGATTGCCACGAACATACATAAAATTGAAATTCATATCATCCACAAAAACTAGCTCACAGCAACCTCAACCTCCTGGGCTCCAGCAATCCTCCTGGTTCAGCCTCCCAAACAGCTGGGACTACAGGCATGTGCCGACAAGCCTGGCTCATTTTTCTTTCTATATATATTACTTGGCCAATTAATTTCTTTGTGTTTATAGTAGAGATGGGGTTTTGCTCTTGCTCAGGCTGGTTTGAACTCCTGACCTCCACCAATCCTGCTGCCTCAGTCTCCCAGAGAGCTAGGACTACAGGTGTGCTGGGCCTGAGAAAAATTTTATCTCTCCCTCCCTGCTTATCTCTTTTATTCTGTCTATAGCAGATTTATATATATATACACAGAGAGAGAGAGAAAGAGAGAGAGAGTGAAATATTTATCTCTCCCTCCCTGCTTATCTCTTTTATTCTGTCTATAGCAGATTTATATATATACACACACAGAGAGAGAGGGAGTGAAATTTTTATCTCTCCATCCCTGCTTATCTCTTTTATTCTGTCTATAGCAGATTTATATATATATATATATAGAGAGAGAGAGAGAGAGAGAATTTATATCTCTCCCTCCCTTCTTATCTCTTTTATTCTGTCTATAGCAGATTCATATATATATATATGTAGAGAGAGACAGAGAGAGTGAAATTTTTATCTCTCCATCCCTGCTTATCTCTTTTATTCTCTCTATAGCAGATTTATATATATACACAGAGAGAGAGAGAGAGTGAAATTTTTATCTCTCCATCCCTGCTTATCTCTTTTATTCTGTCTATAGCAGATTTATATATATATATAGAGAGAGAGAGAGAATTTATATCTCTCCCTCCCTTATTATCTCTTTTATTCTGTCTATAGCAGATTTATATATATATATATATAGATATATGTAGAGAGAGACAGAGAGAGTGAAATTTTATCTCTCCATCCCTGCTTATCTCTTTTATTCTCTATATAGCAGATTTATATATATATACATATATATAGTGAGAGAGAGACAGAGACAGAGAGACACAGAGAGAGATATATATGAATCTATCCATTGCATTTCCTACCCTTTAGGTGACTGGGCCTCAACAGGGCAATGTGAATTGACAAAGTTTGTGTTGCTAACAAATAAAACGCTGGGGTTCAAACTCTCCGTTTTCCCAATAAAACCTATCCCCCTACCAATCATACTGTGCCACCTCTGAGAGTATATACCCCACAGAGGAGTGCCCTGAAGGCCATGGTTGGATAGACAGAGCCAAAGGGTGGAGATCCTGGAGTCTGTGCTTTGCAGTCAGTCTAGAGGCACATGGAGCCATTCAAACTGCTTGTGAGGAAAAATAGGGAAACAACAGAAACTCACTCGTCTCCGTTGTGGTAGTCAAGATCAGCTTTTATGAAACACACATAAGAAGTAAAATAGGACCATACTGATAGATGCAATTTTAATCTTAGAGCAGAATGCGTGGCACTGCTTGTCCTCTTAGATACTGTCAACAGAAAGCATTTGGTGGACAAACAATCTCCAGCAGCTTTTCTGCAGAGATGAACCAATGTGTATATGTGTGTGTGTGGGGGGGCGGGGTGGACATGAGAAATAATGAGGATTGAGGACCAGATAAATGACTGGAAAAAAATACTTCCTGTTTCCTCAATACCAGCATCCATTTCAAGGGTATACCTGTAGACCTAGGTGGAAAATGGAAGCAAGCTTTAGAAAGAAAAAAAAAAATTCGCTGTCAGCCCCGTCAGAGGGTCCCCTCTTGTCTGGCTGACACTGGCACCGGTACTTAGGGGTCACCTAGTGGCCACTTTGATCAGACTTGGGGATGGGTAAAGTCAGGCCATGTTTGGAGCTTAAGAGTGGACCCCACCCCCACCCCAGGTGTGGAGGCCGGCTTTCAAATCTGCTACATTGTATGACAGGTTCTGCCTGGGCCCGCCAGCCCCAGGCGCCTCTAGCCTCCAGAGGGTCTCCGCCCAACCCCCTCCCTGTTGTCCCAGGGAGGGGCCCCTCCTCCTCCTCCCGCTCCCTGCCTGCCTCCCCGCCCCCACCGTAAGCCTCTGCCCAGGGTTTTTTTTTTTTTTTTTCTTTTCCCGGTTTGTGTTTTATCTTGTTTTTTTTGAGTATTTTTGTGTGTTTTTTTTAGGTTTATGGAATATCGTTTAAAAATTTAAATCACAGAATGAATTCTACAACAACTTGTGACTTTTTATCCTAGGCTGAGAACAATGTATTTTCTCTTCCTGTGAATTTTATTTTATGGATTCCAAAGTATACATTTCTAAATGAATAGGGTGAGCGACACACTCCCGTGGGGCCTGTGTCAGTGGATAGGTGTCCGGGAGGGTCCCCTCCTGCAGCTTGTTGTGGTAGCTCAACATTTAGGAGAGGCAAATCATTCACTTCCCTAATGATCCTAGATGAGTCTGCTCAATTTTTTATGATGTCCTGGAAACATATAAAACACCCTTCCTACTTCACATAGCCGACCACAAAGTTTCTCCCAGGAAAAACTATTTAACATCATGAATTTCACAGTGTAATAGAGGGAATGGTCTAGAGAGAGGGCAAAAAAAATAAAGGACAGAGACATTTTGTGTCCTTTTAAAACGCCACCCCCCCACCCCCTGATGTTGGAAATTTGTAGTCTGGCCTCTATCCCCAAGAGCAGTTCAATCTTTTCTTAAAACTGCAGAGCGGTCGGTCCCCAGCCCCACAGGCCTTGTTTTTGGCCCAGCTGAGACCAGTGAAATGATTAACCACAATAATGGCTAAAGCGGAGAACCCTCCCTCTATGTATTTTTTAACATACTTTTATTTATTCATTCATTCATTCATGCATGCATGCATGCATGCATTTAATTTTTTGAGACAGAGTCTCACTTTGTTGCCCAGGCTAGAGTGAGTGCCATGGCGTCAGCCTAGCTCACGGCAACCTCAACCTCCTGGGCTCAAGCCATCCTCCTGCCTCAGCCTCCCAAGTAGCTAGGACTACAGGCAGTGTCATCATGCCTGGCTAATTTTTCTCTCTCTCTCTATTACTTGGCCAATTAATTTCTTTCTATTTATAGTAGAGATGGGGTCTTGCTCTTGCTCCCACTGATTTGAACTCCTGACCTCCAGCAATCCTTCCCCCTTGGCCTCCCAGAGAGCTAGGATTACAGGTGTGCTGGGCCTGAGAGAAATTTTTATCTCTCCCTCCCTGCTTATGTCTTTTATTCTGTCTATAGCAGACATAGAGAGAGAGAGAGAGAGAGAGAGAGAGAGAGAGAGAGAGACAGAGAGAGTGAGAGAGAGAAATTATTATCTCTCCCTCCCTGCTTTATCTGGTAAGTCCTTTTTTATGATTATTATTCTTATTCTTTTTTTTGAGACAGAGTCTCACTTTTGGTGCCAGGGCTAGAGTGCTATGGCGTCAGCTTAGCTCACAGCTACCTCAAACTCCTGGGCTCAAGTGATCCTTCTGTTTCAGCCTCCTGAGTAGCTGGAACTACAGACATGCACCACCATGCCCGGCCTATTATGTGTTTGTGTGTGTGTGTTTAGTTGGCCAATTAATTTCTTTCTATTTATAGTAGAGATGGTCTTGCTCTTCCTCAGGCTGGTTTTGAACTCCTATCCTTGAGCAATCCTCCTGCCTCAGCCTCCCAGAGAGCTAGGATTACAGCTGTACTGGGCCTGAGAGAAATTTTTCTCTCTCCCTCCCTGCTTATCTCTTTTATTCTGTCTATAGCAGATTTTTACAGAGAGAGAGGAATTTATATCTCTCCCTCCCTTCTGATTTCTTTTATTCTGTCTATAGCAGATTTATAGAGAGAGAGAGAGAGAGAGAGAGAGAGAGAGAGTGAAATTTTTATCCCTCCATCCCTGCTTATCTCTTTTATTCTGTCTATAGCAGATTTATATATATATATAGAGAGAGAGAGAGACAGAGAGACACAGAGAGAGAGAGAGATATCAATCTATCCATTGCATTTCCTAGTCTTTAGGTGACTGGGCCTCAGCAGGGGAATGTGAATTGACAAAATTTGTGTTGCTAACAAATAAAACGCTGGGGTTCAAACTCTCCGTTTTCCCAATAAAACCTATCCCCCTACCAATCATACTGTGCCACCTCTGGAGTGTGACCTGGTCGCCAGCCCAGCAAAGCCTCCTCCCACCTCCTTGCTGTCACTTCTCCTTACCCCTTGTCTTTTCCTTGCTAGCTCCCCTCACTTTAGGGGTCCACTTAACTGGATCTCAAGCTTGACTCCACTTTTATCATGTTAATGTCTCCCTCTGACCAAAGTTCTCTTGCATTCCAAAACCTTTGACTGAAACTGTCATTCAGTATTCAATCCGGGGGCCACCTCATTTATCAGTGCTCTGGGCCAGTTCCTGGACAAATGAACACTTTGGAGAAAATCACAGAAAACAGATGTGGCCTCCTTCCACTGTATGCTGGTTTAGAGCCTCATGAGTCTATCTGAACATTCCCCCAAAATTTAATAGATTGCCACGAACATACATAAAATTGAAATTCATATCATCCACAAAAACTAGCTCACAGCAACCTCAACCTCCTGGGCTCAAGCAATCCTCCTGGTTCAGCCTCCCAAACAGCTGGGACTACAGGCATGTGCCGCCAAGCCTGGCTCATTTTTCTTTCTATATATATTACTTGGCCAATTAATTTCTTTGTGTTTATAGTAGAGATGGGGTTTTGCTCTTGCTCAGGCTGGTTTGAACTCCTGACCTCCACCAATCCTGCTGCCTCAGTCTCCCAGAGAGCTAGGACTACAGGTGTGCTGGGCCTGAGAAAAATTTTATCTCTCCCTCCCTGCTTATCTCTTTAATTCTGTCTATAGCAGATTTATATATATACACACACAGAGAGAGAGGGAGTGAAATTTTTATCTCTCCATCCCTGCTTATCTCTTTTATTCTGTCTATAGCAGATTTATATATATATATATAGAGAGAGAGAGAGAGAGAGAGAATTTATATCTCTCCCTCCCTTCTTATCTCTTTTATTCTGTCTATAGCAGATTCATATATATATATATGTAGAGAGAGACAGAGAGAGTGAAATTTTTATCTCTCCATCCCTGCTTATCTCTTTTATTCTCTCTATAGCAGATTTATATATATACACAGAGAGAGAGAGAGAGAGTGAAATTTTTATCTCTCCATCCCTGCTTATCTCTTTTATTCTGTCTATAGCAGATTTATATATATATAGAGAGAGAGAGAGAGAATTTATATCTCTCCCTCCCTTATTATCTCTTTTATTCTGTCTATAGCAGATTTATATATATATATATATAGATATATGTAGAGAGAGACAGAGAGAGTGAAATTTTATCTCTCCATCCCTGCTTATCTCTTTTATTCTCTATATAGCAGATTTATATATATATACATATATATAGTGAGAGAGAGACAGAGACAGAGAGACACAGAGAGAGATATATATGAATCTATCCATTGCATTTCCTACCCTTTAGGTGACTGGGCCTCAACAGGGCAATGTGAATTGACAAAGTTTGTGTTGCTAACAAATAAAACGCTGGGGTTCAAACTCTCCGTTTTCCCAATAAAACCTATCCCCCTACCAATCATACTGTGCCACCTCTGAGAGTATATACCCCACAGAGGAGTGCCCTGAAGGCCATGGTTGGATAGACAGAGCCAAAGGGTGGAGATCCTGGAGTCTGTGCTTTGCAGTCAGTCTAGAGGCACATGGAGCCATTCAAACTGCTTGTGAGGAAAAATAGGGAAACAACAGAAACTCACTCGTCTCCGTTGTGGTAGTCAAGATCAGCTTTTATGAAACACACATAAGAAGTAAAATAGGACCATACTGATAGATGCAATTTTAATCTTAGAGCAGAATGCGTGGCACTGCTTGTCCTCTTAGATACTGTCAACAGAAAGCATTTGGTGGACAAACAATCTCCAGCAGCTTTTCTGCAGAGATGAACCAATGTGTATATGTGTGTGTGGGGGGGGGCGGAGTGGACATGAGAAATAATGAGGATTGAGGACCAGATAAATGACTGGAAAAAAATACTTCCTGTTTCCTCAATACCAGCATCCATTTCAAGGGTATACCTGTAGACCTAGGTGGAAAATGGAAGCAAGCTTTAGAAAGAAAAAAAAAAATTCGCTGTCAGCCCCGTCAGAGGGTCCCCTCTTGTCTGGCTGACACTGGCACCGGTACTTAGGGGTCACCTAGTGGCCACTTTGATCAGACTTGGGGATGGGTAAAGTCAGGCCATGTTGGGAGCTTAAGAGTGGACCCCACCCCCACCCCAGGTGTGGAGGCCGGCTTTCAAATCTGCTACATTGTATGACAGGTTCTGCCTGGGCCCGCCAGCCCCAGGCGCCTCTAGCCTCCAGAGGGTCTCCGCCCAACCCCCTCCCTGTTGTCCCAGGGAGGGGCCCCTCCTCCTCCTCCCGCTCCCTGCCTGCCTCCCCGCCCCCACCGTAGGCCTCTGCCCAGGGTTTTTTTTTTTTTTTTCTTTTCCCGGTTTCTGTTTTATCTTTGTTTTTTTTTTTGTTTATTTGTGTGTTTTTTTTTAGGTTTATGGAATATCGTTTAAAAATTTAAATCACAGAATGAATTCTACAACAACTTGTGACTTTTTATCCTAGGCTGAGAACAATGTATTTTCTCTTCCTGTGAATTTTATTGATTCCAAAGTATACATTTCTAAATGAATAGGGTGAGCAACACACTCCCGTGGGGCCTGTGTCAGTAATAGGTGTCCGGGAGGGTCCCCTCCTGCAGCTTGTTGTGGTAGCTCAACATTTAGGAGAGGCAAATCATTCATTTCCCTAATGATCCTAGATGAGTCTGCTCAATTTTTTATGATGTCCTGGAAACATATAAAACACCCTTCCTACTTCACATAGCCCCGACCACAAAGTTTCTCCCAGGAAAAACTATTTAACATCATGAATTTCACAGTGTAATAGAGGGAATGGTCTAGAGAGAGGGCAAAAAAAAATAAAGGACAGAGACATTTTGTGTCCTTTTAAAACTCCACCCCCCCCACCCCCTGACGTTGGAAATTTGTAGTCTGGCCTCTATCCCCAAGAGCAGTTCAATCTTTTCTTAAAACTCCAGAGCGGTCGGTCCCCAGCCCCACAGGCCTTGTTTTTGGCCCAGCTGAGACCAGTGAAGTGATTAACCACAATAATGGCTAAAGCGGAGAACCCTCCCTCTATGTATTTTTTAACAGACTTTTATTTATTCATTCATTCATTCATTCATGCATGCATTTAATTTTTTGAGACAGAGTCTCACTTTGTTGCCCAGGCTAGAGTGAGTGCCATGGCGTCAGCCTAGCTCACGGCAACCTCAACCTCCTGGGCTCAAGCCATCCTCCTGCCTCAGCCTCCCAAGTAGCTAGGACTACAGGCAGTGTCATCATGCCTGGCTAATTTTTCTCTCTCTCTCTATTACTTGGCCAATTAATTTCTTTCTATTTATAGTAGAGATGGGGTCTTGCTCTTGCTCCCACTGATTTGAACTCCTGACCTCCAGCAATCCTTCCCCCTTGGCCTCCCAGAGAGCTAGGATTACAGGTGTGCTGGGCCTGAGAGAAATTTTTATCTCTCCCTCCCTGCTTATGTCTTTTATTCTGTCTATAGCAGACATAGAGAGAGAG
>NC_134123.1:43669978-43677478 GCF_040939455.1 Microcebus murinus
TTTTTTTTTTTTTTGACAGAGTCTCACTTTTGGTGCCCGGGCTAGAGTGCTATGGTGTCAGCTTAGCTCACAGCAACCTCAAACTCCTGGCCTCAAGTCATCCTTCTGTCTCAGCCTCTTGAGTAGCTGGGACTACAGGCATGTGCCAGAATGCCTGGCTAATTTTTCTTTCTATATATATTACTTGGCGGGTGGACATGATAAATAATGAGGATTGAGGACCAGATAAATGACTGGAAAAAAATACTTCCTGTTTCCTCAATACCAGCATCCATTTTAAGGGTATACCTGTAGACCTAGGTGTAAAATGGAAGCAAACTTTAGAAAGAAAAAAAAAAATCGCTGTCAGCCCCGTCAGAGGGTCCCTTCTTGTCTGGCTGACACTGTCACCAGTACTTAGGTGTCATCTAGTGGCCACTTTGATCAGACTTGGGGATGGGTAAAGTCAGGCCATGTTGGGAGCTTAAGAGTGGACCCCACCCCCACCCCAGGTGTGGAGGCCGGCTTTCAAATCTGCTACATTGTATGACAGGTTCTGCCTGGGCCCGCCAGCCCCAGGCGCCTCTAGCCTCCAGAGGGTCTCCGCCCAACCCCCTCCCTGTTGTCCCAGGGAGGGGCCCCTCCTCCTCCTCCCGCTCCCTGCCTGCCTCCCCGCCCCCACCGTAGGCCTCTGCCCAGGGTTTTTTTTTTTTTTTTTTCTTTTCCCGGTTTGTGTTTTATCTTGGTTTTTTTGGGTATTTTTGTGTGTTTTTTTTAGGTTTATGGAATATCGTTTAAAAATTTAAATCACAGAATGAATTCTACAACAACTTGTGACTTTTTATCCTAGGCTGAGAACAATGTATTTTCTCTTCCTGTGAATTTTATTGATTCCAAAGTATACATTTCTAAATGAATAGGGTGAGCAACACACTCCCGTGGGGCCTGTGTCAGTAATAGGTGTCCGGGAGGGTCCCCTCCTGCAGCTTGTTGTGGTAGCTCCACATTTAGGAGAGGCAAATCATTCATTTCCCTAATGATCCTAGATGAGTCTGCTCAATTTTTTATGATGTCCTGGAAACATATAAAACACCCTTCCTACTTCACATAGCCCCGACCACAAAGTTTCTCCCAGGAAAAACTATTTAACATCATGAATTTCACAGTGTAATAGAGGGAATGGTCTAGAGAGAGGGCAAAAAAAATAAAGGACAGAGACATTTTGTGTCCTTTTAAAACTCCACCCCCCCCACCCCCTGATGTTGGAAATTTGTAGTCTGGCCTCTATCCCCAAGAGCAGTTCAATCTTTTCTTAAAACTCCAGAGCGGTCCCCAGCCCCACAGGCCTTGTTTTTGGCCCAGCTGAGACCAGTGAAGTGATTAACCACAATAATGGCTAAAGCGGAGAACCCTCCCTCTATGTATTTTTTAACAGACTTTTATTTATTTATTCATTCATTCATTCATGCATGCATTTAATTTTTTGAGACAGAGTCTCACTTTGTTGCCCAGCCTAGAGTGAGTGCCATGGCGTCAGCCTAGCTCACGGCAACCTCAACCTCCTGGGCTCAAGCCATCCTCCTGCCTCAGCCTCCCAAGTAGCTAGGACTACAGGCAGTGTCATCATGCCTGGCTAATTTTTCTCTCTCTCTCTATTACTTGGCCAATTAATTTCTTTCTATTTATAGTAGAGATGGGGTCTTGCTCTTGCTCCCACTGATTTGAACTCCTGACCTCCAGCAATCCTTCCCCCTTGGCCTCCCAGAGAGCTAGGATTACAGGTGTGCTGGGCCTGAGAGAAATTTTTATCTCTCCCTCCCTGCTTATGTCTTTTATTCTGTCTATAGCAGACGTAGAGAGAGAGAGACAGAGAGAGTGAGATCGACAAATTATTATCTCTCCCTCCCTGCTTTATCTGGTGAGTCCTTTTTTATGATTATTATTATTATTCTTTTTTTTGAGACAGAGTCTCACTTTTGGTGCCAGGGCTAGAGTGCTATGGCATCAGCTTAGCTCACAGCTACCTCAAACTCCTGGGCTCAAGTGATCCTTCTGTTTCAGCCTCCTGAGTAGCTGGAACTACAGACATGCACCACCATGCCCGGCCTATTATGTGTTTGTGTGTGTGTGTTTAGTTGGCCTATTAATTTCTTTCTATTTATAGTAGAGATGGTCTTGCTCTTCCTCAGGCTGGTTTTGAACTCCTATCCTTGAGCAATCCGCCTGCCTCAGCCTCGCAGATAGCTAGGATTACAGCTGTACTGGGCCTGAGAGAAATTTTTATCTCTCCCTCCCTGCTTATCTCTTTTATTCTGTCTATAGCAGATTTATACAGAGAGAGAGGAATTTATATCTCTCCCTCCCTTCTTATTTCTTTTATTCTGTCTATAGCAGATTTAGAGAGAGAGAGAGAGAGAGAGTGAGTGAAATT
This sequence comes from Microcebus murinus, assembly GCF_040939455.1. Lineage (NCBI taxonomy): Eukaryota > Metazoa > Chordata > Mammalia > Primates > Cheirogaleidae > Microcebus > Microcebus murinus. The sequence goes on from NC_134123.1 coordinate 43,672,389, forward strand.
TTTATCTCTCCATCCCTGCTTATCTCTTTTATTCTGTCTATAGCAGATTTATATATATAGAGAGAGAGACACAGAGAGACACAGAGAGAGAGAGAGATATCAATCTATCCATTGCATTTCCTAGTCTTTAGGTGACTGGGCCTCAGCAGGGGAATGTGAATTGACAAAATTTGTGTTGCTAACAAATAAAACGCAGGGGTTCAAACTCTCCGTTTTCCCAATAAAACCTATCCCCCTACCAATCATACTGTGCCACCTCTGGAGTGTGACCTGGTCGCCAGCCCCACAAAGCCTCCTCCAACCTCCTTGCTGTGACTTCTCCTTACCCCTTGTCTTTTCCTTGCTAGCTCCCCTCACTTTAGGGGTCCACTTAACTGGATCTCAAGCTTGACTCTACTTTTATCATGTTAATGTCTCCCTCTGACCAAAGTTCTCTTGCATTCCAAAATGTTTTACTGAAACTGTCATTCAGTATTCAATCCGGGGTCCACCTCATTGATCAGTTCTCTGGGCCAGTTCCTGGACAAAGGAACACTTTGGAGAAAATCACAGAAAATATATACATAGAGAGAGACAGAGAGAGAGAGAGAGAGAGAGAGAGAGAGAAATTATTATCTGTCCCTCCCTGCTTTTTCTGGTAAGTAAGACCTTTTTTATTATTATTAATTTTTTCTTTTTTTTTTTGAGACAGAGTCTCACTTTTAGGGCCCGGACTAGGGTGCTATGGCTTCAGCTTAGCTCACAGCAACCTCCAACTCCTGGGCTCAAGTGATCCTTCTGTCTCAGCCTCCCGAGTAGCTGGGAGTACAGACATGCACCACCATGCCCGGCTTATTATGTGTGTGTGTGTGTGTGTGTGTGTGTGTGTGTGTGTGTGTGTGTGTGTGTTTAGTTGGCCAATTACTTTCTTTCTTTCTTTCTTTCTTTTTTTTTAATTTTTTTTTTTACTTTTTTTGAGACAGAGTCTCAGTTTGTTGCCCAGGCTAGAGTGAGTGTCATGGCTTCAGCCTAGCTCACAGCAACCTCAAACTCCTGGGCTCAAGCGATCCTGCTGCCTCAGCCTCCTGAGTAGCTGGGACTACAGGCATGTGCCAGCATGCCCGGCTAATTTTTCTTTCTATACATATTACTTGGCCAATTAATTTCTTTCTATTTATAGTAGAGATGGGGTCTTCCTCTTGCTCAGGCTGGTATGAATCCCTGACCTCCAGCAATCTTCCCACCTTGGCCTCCCTGAGAGCTAGGATTGCAGGTGTGCTGTGCCTGAGAGAAATTTTTATGTCTCCCTCTCTGCTTATCTCTTTTATTCTATCTATAGCAGACCTATATATATATATAGAGAGAGAGAAAGAGAGACAGAGACAGAGAGAGAGAGAGAGATTTATAGAAATTTTTATCTCTCCCTCTGAGCTTATCTCTTTTATTCTGTCTATAGCAGATTTATATATATATAGAGAGAGAGAGAGACAGAGAGAGAGAGACAGAGAAATTTTTATCTCTCCCTCCATTCTTGTCTCTTTTATTCTGTCTATAGCAGACATATAGAGAGAGAGAGAGAGTGAGAGAAATTATTATCTCTCCCTCCCTGCTTATCTCTTTTATTCTGCCTATAGCAGTTTTATATATAGACAGAGAAAGAGAGAGAGAGAAATTTTTATGTCTCCCTCTCTGCTTATCTCTTTTATTCTATCTATAGCAGACCTATATATATATATAGAGAGAGAAAGAGAGACAGAGACAGAGAGAGAGAGAGATTTATAGAAATTTTTATCTCTCCCTCTGAGCTTATCTCTTTTATTCTGTCTATAGCAGATTTATATATATGTATAGAGAGAGAGAGACAGAGAGAGAGAGACAGAGAAATTTTTATCTCTCCCTCCATTCTTGTCTCTTTTATTCTGTCTATAGCAGACATATAGAGAGAGAGAGAGAGTGAGAGAAATTATTATCTCTCCCTCCCTGCTTATCTCTTTTATTCTGCCTATAGCAGTTTTATATATAGACAGAGAAAGAGAGAGAGAGAAATTTTTATGTCTCAATCGCTGGTCTTTCTGATAAGTCCATTTTACTTAATTTTTTTTTTTTTGAGACAGAGTTTCACCTTTGGTGCCCCAGCAAGAGTGCTATGGCCTCAACTTAGCTCACTTAAACCTCAAATTCCAGGACTGAACTGATCCTTCTGTCTTAGCCTCCTGAGTAGCTGGGACTACAGGCATGCGCCAGCATGCTCGGCTATTTTTTCTTTCTATATATATTACTTTGCCAATTAATTTCTTTCTATTTATAGTACAGATAAGGTCTTGCTCTTCCAGGAGCTGGTTAGAATTCCTAACCTCCAGCAATCCTCCCACCTTGGCCTCCCAGAGAGCTAGGATTGCATGTGTGCCTGGCCTGAGAGAAATTTCTATGTCTCCCTCTCTACTTATCTCTTTTATTCTATAGCAGATATATATATATATATACAGAGAGAGAGAGTGAGAGAGGAATTTATATCTCTCCCTCCCTGCTTATCTCTTTTATTCTGTCTATAGCAGATTTATATATATATATATAGAGAGAGAGAGAGAGAGAGTGAAATTCTTATCTCTCCATCCTAGCTTATCTCTTTTATTCTGTCTATAGCAGATTTATATATATATATATAGAGAGAGAGAGTGAGTGAAATTCTTACCTCTCCATCCCTGCTTATCTCTTTTATTCTGTCTATAGCAGATTTATATATATATATATAGAGAGAGAGAGAGTGAGTGAAATTTTTACCTCTCCATCCCTGCTTATCTCTTTTATTCTGTCTATAGCAGATTTATATATATATGTATATAGAGAGAGAGTGAGTGAAATTTATACCTCTCCATCCCTGCTTATCTCTTTTTTTCTGTCTATAGCAGATTTATATATATATATATATATATATATACATATATATGTAGAGAGAGAGACAGAGAGAGAGACACAGAGAGAGAGAGATATAAAAATCTATCCATTGCATTTCCTACACTTTACGTGACTGGGCCTCAGCAGGGCAATGTGAATGGACAAAATTTGTGTTGCTAACAAATAAAAGGCTGGAGTTCAAACTCTCAGTTTTCCCAATAAAACATATCCCCCTACAAACCATACTGTGCCACCTCTGGGAGTATATACCCCACAGAGGAGAGACGTGGAGGCCCTTTTTGGATACACAGAGCCAAAGCGTGGAGATCCTGGAGTCTGTGCTTTGCAGTCAGTCTTGAGGCACAAGGAGCCATTCAAACTGCTTGTGAGGAAAAATAGGGAAACAACAGAAACTCACTCATCTCCGTTGTGGAAGTCAAGATCAACTTTTATGAAACCTACTAAACCCACATAAGAAGTAAAATAGGACCATACTGATAGATGCAATTTTAATCTTAGAGCAGAATGCGTGGCACTGCTTGTCCTCTTAGATACTGTCAACAGAAAGCATTTGGTGGAGAAACAATCTCCAGCAGCTTTTCTGCAGAGATGAACCAACGTGTATATGTGTGTGTGTGTGTGGGAGGGGGGGTGGACATGATAAATAATGAGGATAGAGGACCAGATAAATGACTGGAAAAAAATACTTCCTGTTTCCTCAATACCAGCATCCATTTCAAGGGTATACCTGTAGACCTAGGTGGAAAATGGAAGCAAACTTTAGAAAGAAAAAAAAAATCGCTGTCAGCCCCGTCAGAGGGTCCCTTCTTGTCTGGCTGACACTGGCACCAGTACTTAGGTGTAATCTAGTGGCCACTTTGATCAGACTTGGGGGATGGGTAAAGTCAGGCCATGTTGGGAGCTTAAGAGTGGACCCCACCCCCACCCCAGGTGTGGAGGCCGGCTTTCAAATCTGCTACATTGTATGACAGCTTCTGCCTGGGCCCGCCAGCCCCAGGCGCCTCTAGCCTCCAGAGGGTCTCCGCCCAACCCCCTCCCTGTTGTCCCAGGGAGGGGCCCCTGCTCCTCCTCCCGCTCCCTGCCTGCCTCCCCGCCCCCACCGTAGGCCTCTGCCCAGGGTTTTTTTTTTTTCTTTTCCCGGTTTCTGTTTAATCTTTGTTTTTTTGTGTTTTTTTTTTAGGTTTATGGAATATCGTTTAAAAATTTAAATCACAGAAAGAATTCTACAACAACTTGTGACTTTTTATCCTGGGCTGAGAGCAATGTATTTTCTCTTCCTGTGAATTTTCCTGTCCTGGAAGAAATGCAAAGTTGATCCTGGGGGTTTCAAACCATCTTCAGGGTTCCCTGAACAGAAAGACCTTGAACACGGTTTATTTGACCGTGTCTCTGTGTGCGTGCACGTGGGTGCCTGTCCTTATTCCTTTTGGGCACCGGGCTCCTTGGTCTCACAGAGTGGGCCTTCCTTGGTCGTGGACTGAGGCTGAACAGACTTAGGGATCAGATTGAAGGGACTTGACTACAGTAACCCCGGTGGGGGAAATTTTATTGATTTGAAAGTATACATTTCTAAATGAATAGGGTGAGTGACACATTCCAGAGGGGCCTCTGTCCCTGGATAGGTGTCCCGGAGGGTCCTCCTGCAGCTTGTTGTGGTACCTCCACATTTAGGAGAGGAAAATCATTCATTTCCCTAATGATCATAGATGAGTCTGCTGAATTTTTTATGATGTCGTGGAAACATATAAAACACCCTTCCTACTAAACATAGCCGACCACAAAGTTTCTCCCAGGAAAAAATATTCAACATCATGAATTTCCCAGTGTAATAGAGGGAATGGTCTAGACAGAGGGAAAAAAAAATAAAGGAAAGAAACATTTTGTGTCCTTTTAAAACTTCCCCCCCACCCCCTGATGTTGGAAACTTGTAGTCTGGCCTCTATCCCCAAGAGGAGTTAATTCCTTTCTTAAAACTTCTGAGCAGTCCCCAGACCCACAGGCCTTGTTTTTGGCCCAGCTGAGACCAGTGAAATGATTAACCACAATAATGGTTAAAGCGGAGAACCCTCACTCTATGTATTTTTTAACATACTTTTATTTATTTATTTATTCATTCATTCATTCATTCATGCATGCATATATATATATATATATATATATATACATTATATATATATATATATATACAGAGAGAG
>NC_134123.1:43682478-43692478 GCF_040939455.1 Microcebus murinus
TACTTAGGGGTCACCTAGTGGCCACTTTGATCAGCCTTGGGGATGGGTAAAGTCAGGCCATGTTGGGAGCTTAAGAGTGGACCCCACCCCCACCCCAGGTGTGGAGGCCGGCTTTCAAATCTGCTACATTGTATGACAGGTTCTGCCTGGGCCCGCCAGCCCCAGGCGCCTCTAGCCTCCAGAGGGTCTCCGCCCACCCCCCCTCCCTGTTGTCCCAGGGAGGGGCCCCTCCTCCTCCTCCCGCTCCCTGCCTGCCTCCCCGCCCCCACCGTAGGCCTCTGCCCAGGGATTTTTTTTTTTTTTTTCTTTTCCGGGTTTGTGTTTTATCTTGGTTTTTTTGGGTATTTTTGTGTGTTTTTTTTAGGTTTATGGAATATCGTTTAAAAATTTAAATCACAGAATGAATTCTACAACAACTTGTGACTTTTTATCCTAGGCTGAGAACAATGTATTTTCTCTTCCTGTGAATTTTATTTTATGGATTCCAAAGTATACATTTCTAAATGAATAGGGTGAGCAACACACTCCCGTGGGGCCTGTGTCAGTGGATAGGTGTCCGGGAGGGTCCCCTCCTGCAGCTTGTTGTGGTAGCTCAACATTTAGGAGAGGCAAATCATTCACTTCCCTAATGATCCTAGATGAGTCTGCTCAATTTTTTATGATGTCCTGGAAACATATAAAACACCCTTCCTACTTCACATAGCCCCGACCACAAAGTTTCTCCCAGGAAAAACTATTTAACATCATGAATTTCACAGTGTAATAGAGGGAATGGTCTAGAGAGAGGGCAAAAAAAATAAAGGACAGAGACATTTTGTGTCCTTTTAAAACTCCACCCCCCCACCCCCTGATGTTGGAAATTTGTAGTCTGGCCTCTATCCCCAAGAGCAGTTCAATCTTTTCTTAAAACTCCAGAGCGGTCGGTCCCCAGCCCCACAGGCCTTGTTTTTGGCCCAGCTGAGACCAGTGAAGTGATTAACCACAATAATGGCTAAAGCGGAGAACCCTCCCTCTATGTATTTTTTAACATACTTTTATTCATTCATTCATGCATGCATGCATGCATGCATTTAATTTTTTGAGACAGAGTCTCACTTTGTTGCCCAGGCTAGAGTGAGTGCCATGGCGTCAGCCTAGCTCACGGCAACCTCAACCTCCTGGGCTCAAGCCATCCTCCTGCCTCAGCCTCCCAAGTAGCTGGGACTACAGGCAGTGTCATCATGCCTGGCTAATTTTTCTCTCTCTCTCTATTACTTGGCCAATTAATTTCTTTCTATTTATAGTAGAGATGGGGTCTTGCTCTTGCTCCCACTGATTTGAACTCCTGACCTCCAGCAATCCTTCCCCCTTGGCCTCCCAGACAGCTAGGATTACAGGTGTGCTGGGCCTGAGAGAAATTTTTATCTCTCCCTCCCTGCTTATGTCTTTTATTCTGTCTATAGCAGACATAGAGAGAGAGAGAGAGAGAGAGAGAGAGAGACAGAGAGAGTGAGAGAGAGAAATTATTATCTCTCCCTCCCTGCTTTATCTGGTAAGTCCTTTTTTATGATTATTATTCTTATTCTTTTTTTTGAGACAGAGTCTCACTTTTGGTGCCAGGGCTAGAGTGCTATGGCGTCAGCTTAGCTCACAGCTACCTCAAACTCCTGGGCTCAAGTGATCCTTCTGTTTCAGCCTCCTGAGTAGCTGGAACTACAGACATGCACCACCATGCCCGGCCTATTATGTGTTTGTGTGTGTGTGTTTAGTTGGCCAATTAATTTCTTTCTATTTATAGAAGAGATGGTCTTGCTCTTCCTCAGGCTGGTTTTGAACTCCTATCCTTGAGCAATCCTCCTGCCTCAGCCTCCCAGAGAGCTAGGATTACAGCTGTACTGGGCCTGAGAGAAATTTTTCTCTCTCCCTCCCTGCTTATCTCTTTTATTCTGTCTATAGCAGATTTTTACAGAGAGAGAGGAATTTATATCTCTCCCTCCCTTCTGATTTCTTTTATTCTGTCTATAGCAGATTTATAGAGAGAGAGAGAGAGAGAGAGAGAGAGAGAGAGAGAGAGTGAAATTTTTATCCCTCCATCCCTGCTTATCTCTTTTATTCTGTCTATAGCAGATTTATATATATAGAGAGAGAGAGAGACACAGAGAGACACAGAGAGAGAGAGAGATATATCAATCTATCCATTGCATTTCCTAGTCTTTAGGTGACTGGGCCTCAGCAGGGGAATGTGAATTGACAAAATTTGTGTTGCTAACAAATAAAACGCTGGGGTTCAAACTCTCCGTTTTCCCAATAAAACCTATCCCCCTACCAATCATACTGTGCCACCTCTGGAGTGTGACCTGGTCGCCAGCCCAGCAAAGCCTCCTCCCACCTCCTTGCTGTCACTTCTCCTTACCCCTTGTCTTTTCCTTGCTAGCTCCCCTCACTTTAGGGGTCCACTTAACTGGATCTCAAGCTTGACTCCACTTTTATCATGTTAATGTCTCCCTCTGACCAAAGTTCTCTTGCATTCCAAAACCTTTGACTGAAACTGTCATTCAGTATTCAATCCGGGGTCCACCTCATTTATCAGTGCTCTGGGCCAGTTCCTGGACAAATGAACACTTTGGAGAAAATCACAGAAAACAGATGTGGCCTCCTTCCACTGTATGCTGGTTTAGAGCCTCATGAGTCTATCTGAACATTCCCCCAAAATTTAATAGATTGCCACGAACATACATAAAATTGAAATTCATATCATCCACAAAAACTAGCTCACAGCAACCTCAACCTCCTGGGCTCCAGCAATCCTCCTGGTTCAGCCTCCCAAACAGCTGGGACTACAGGCATGTGCCGACAAGCCTGGCTCATTTTTCTTTCTATATATATTACTTGGCCAATTAATTTCTTTGTGTTTATAGTAGAGATGGGGTTTTGCTCTTGTTCAGGCTGGTTTGAACTCCTGACCTCCACCAATCCTGCTGCCTCAGTCTCCCAGAGAGCTAGGACTACAGGTGTGCTGGGCCTGAGAAAAATTTTATCTCTCCCTCCCTGCTTATCTCTTTTATTCTGTCTATAGCAGATTTATATATATATACACAGAGAGAGAGAGAAAGAGAGAGAGAGTGAAATATTTATCTCTCCCTCCCTGCTTATCTCTTTTATTCTGTCTATAGCAGATTTATATATATACACACACAGAGAGAGAGGGAGTGAAATTTTTATCTCTCCATCCCTGCTTATCTCTTTTATTCTGTCTATAGCAGATTTATATATATATATATATAGAGAGAGAGAGAGAGAGAGAATTTATATCTCTCCCTCCCTTCTTATCTCTTTTATTCTGTCTATAGCAGATTCATATATATATATATGTAGAGAGAGACAGAGAGAGTGAAATTTTTATCTCTCCATCCCTGCTTATCTCTTTTATTCTCTCTATAGCAGATTTATATATATACACAGAGAGAGAGAGAGAGTGAAATTTTTATCTCTCCATCCCTGCTTATCTCTTTTATTCTGTCTATAGCAGATTTATATATATATATAGAGAGAGAGAGAGAATTTATATCTCTCCCTCCCTTATTATCTCTTTTATTCTGTCTATAGCAGATTTATATATATATATATATAGATATATGTAGAGAGAGACAGAGAGAGTGAAATTTTATCTCTCCATCCCTGCTTATCTCTTTTATTCTCTATATAGCAGATTTATATATATATACATATATATAGTGAGAGAGAGACAGAGACAGAGAGACACAGAGAGAGATATATATGAATCTATCCATTGCATTTCCTACCCTTTAGGTGACTGGGCCTCAACAGGGCAATGTGAATTGACAAAGTTTGTGTTGCTAACAAATAAAACGCTGGGGTTCAAACTCTCCGTTTTCCCAATAAAACCTATCCCCCTACCAATCATACTGTGCCACCTCTGAGAGTATATACCCCACAGAGGAGTGCCCTGAAGGCCATGGTTGGATAGACAGAGCCAAAGGGTGGAGATCCTGGAGTCTGTGCTTTGCAGTCAGTCTAGAGGCACATGGAGCCATTCAAACTGCTTGTGAGGAAAAATAGGGAAACAACAGAAACTCACTCGTCTCCGTTGTGGTAGTCAAGATCAGCTTTTATGAAACACACATAAGAAGTAAAATAGGACCATACTGATAGATGCAATTTTAATCTTAGAGCAGAATGCGTGGCACTGCTTGTCCTCTTAGATACTGTCAACAGAAAGCATTTGGTGGACAAACAATCTCCAGCAGCTTTTCTGCAGAGATGAACCAATGTGTATATGTGTGTGTGTGGGGGGGCGGGGTGGACATGAGAAATAATGAGGATTGAGGACCAGATAAATGACTGGAAAAAAATACTTCCTGTTTCCTCAATACCAGCATCCATTTCAAGGGTATACCTGTAGACCTAGGTGGAAAATGGAAGCAAGCTTTAGAAAGAAAAAAAAAAATTCGCTGTCAGCCCCGTCAGAGGGTCCCCTCTTGTCTGGCTGACACTGGCACCGGTACTTAGGGGTCACCTAGTGGCCACTTTGATCAGACTTGGGGATGGGTAAAGTCAGGCCATGTTTGGAGCTTAAGAGTGGACCCCACCCCCACCCCAGGTGTGGAGGCCGGCTTTCAAATCTGCTACATTGTATGACAGGTTCTGCCTGGGCCCGCCAGCCCCAGGCGCCTCTAGCCTCCAGAGGGTCTCCGCCCAACCCCCTCCCTGTTGTCCCAGGGAGGGGCCCCTCCTCCTCCTCCTCCTCCCGCTCCCTGCCTGCCTCCCCGCCCCCAGCGTAGGCCTCTGCCCAGGGTTTTTTTTTTTTTTTTTCTTTTCCCGGTTTGTGTTTTATCTTGTTTTTTTTGGGTATTTTTGTGTGTTTTTTTTAGGTTTATGGAATATCGTTTAAAAATTTAAATCACAGAATCAATTCTACAACAACTTGTGACTTTTTATCCTAGGCTGAGAACAATGTATTTTCTCTTCCTGTGGATTTTATTTTATGGATTCCAAAGTATACATTTCTAAATGAATAGGGTGAGCAACACACTCCCGTGGGGCCTGTGTCAGTGGATAGGTGTCCGGGAGGGTCCCCTCCTGCAGCTTGTTGTGGTAGCTCAACATTTAGGAGAGGCAAATCATTCATTTCCCTAATGATCCTAGATGAGTCTGCTCAATTTTTTATGATGTCCTGGAAACATATAAAACACCCTTCCTACTTCACGTAGCCGACCACAAAGTTTCTCCCAGGAAAAACTATTTAACATCATGAATTTCACAGTGTAATAGAGGGAATGGTCTAGAGAGAGGGCAAAAAAAATAAAGGACAGAGACATTTTGTGTCCTTTTAAAACTCCAACCCCCCACCCCCTGATGTTGGAAATTTGGAGTCTGGCCTCTATCCCCAAGAGCAGTTCAATCTTTTCTTAAAACTCCAGAGCGGTGGGTCCCCAGCCCCACAGGCCTTGTTTTTGGCCCAGCTGAGACCAGTGAAATGATTAACCACAATAATGGCTAAAGCGGAGAACCCTCCCTCTATGTATTTTTTAACATACTTTTATTCATTCATTCATTCATGCATGCATGTATGCATGCATTTAATTTTTTGAGACAGAGTCTCAATTTGTTGCCCAGGCTAGAGTGAGTGCCATGGCGTCAGCCTAGCTCACGGCAACCTCAACTTCCTGGGCTCAAGCCATCCTCCTGCCTCAGTCTCCCAAGTAGCTGGGACTACAGGCAGTGTCATCATGCCTGGCTAATTTTTCTCTGTCTCTCTCTATTACTTGGCCAATTAATTTCTTTCTATTTATAGTAGAGATGGGGTCTTCCTCTTGCTCAGGCTGGTTTGAATTCCTGACCTCCAGCAATCCTCCCACCTTGGCCTCCCAGAGCTAGGATTGCAGCTGTGCTGGGCCTGAGAGAAATTTTTATGTCTCCCTCCCTGCTTATCTCTTTTCTCTTTTATTCTGTCTATAGCAGACATTCTGTCTATAGCAGCAGTGTGATGGGGTCGCCAGCCCAGCAAAGCCTCCTCCCACCTCCTTGCTGTGACTTCTCCTTACCCCTTGTCTTTTCCTTGCTAGCTCGCCTCACTTTAGGGGTCCACTTAACTGGATCTCAAGCTTGACTCCACTTTTATCATGTTAATGTCTCCCTCTGACCAAAGTTCTCTTGCATTCCAAAATGTTTTACTGAAACTGTCATTCAGTATTCAATCCGGGGTCCACCTCATGTATCAGTTCTCTGGGCCAGTTCCTGAAGAAAAGAACACTTTGGAGAAAATCACAGAAAATATATACAGAGAGAGAGAGAGAGAGAGAGAGAAACAGAGAGAGAGAGAGAGAGAAATTATTATCTCTCCCTCCCTGCTTTTTCTGGAAAGTAAGACCTTTTTTATTATTATTAATTTTTTCTTTTTTTTTGAGACAGAGTCTCACTTTTAGGGCCCGGGCTAGGGTGCTATGGCTTCAGACTAGCTCACAGCAACCTCAACCTCCTAGGCTCAAGCAATCCTCCTGCCTCAGCCTCCCAAACAGCTGGGACTATAGGGATATGCCGCCACGCCTGGCTCATTTTTCTTTCTATATATATTACTTGGCCAATTAATTTCTTTGTGTTTATAGTAGAGATGGGGTTTTGCTCTTGCTCAGGCTGGTTTGAACTCCTGACCTCCTGCAATCCTGCTGCCTCAGTCTCCCAGAGAGCTAGGACTACAGGTGTGCTGGGCCTGAGAAAAATTTTATCTCTCCCTCCCTGCTTATCTCTTTAATTCTGTCTATAGCAGATTTATATATATATACACAGAGAGAGAGAGAAAGAGAGAGAGAGTGAAATATTTATCTCTCCCTCCCTGCTTATCTCTTTTATTCTGTCTATAGCAGATTTATATATATATATAGAGAGAGAGAGAGTGAGAGAGTGAGTGAAATTCTTATCTCTCCATCCCAGCTTATCTCTTTTATTCTGTCTATAGCAGATATATATATATAGAGAGAGAGAGAGACAGAGACAGAGAGAGAGAGAGAGAGAGAGGAATTTATATCTCTCCCTCCCTTCTTATCTCTTTTATTCTGTCTATAGCAGATTTATATATATATACACAGAGAGAGAGAGAAAGAGAGAGAGAGTGAAATATTTATCTCTCCCTCCCTGCTTATCTCTTTTATTCTGTCTATAGCAGATTTATATATATACACAGAGAGAGAGAGAGAGAGAGTGAAATTTTTCTCTCTCCCTCCCTGCTTATCTCTTTTATTCTGTCTATAGCAGATTTATATATATACACAGAGAGAGAGAGAGAGAGTGAAATTTTTATCTCTCCCTCCCTGCTTATCTCTTTTATTCTGTCTATAGCAGATTTATATATATATATAGAGAGAGAGAGAGAGAGAGGAATTTATATCTCTCCCTCCCTTTTTATTTCTTTTATTCTGTCTATAGCAGATTTATATATATATATAGAGAGAGAGAGAGAGAGAGTGAGTGAAATTTTTATCTCTCCATCCCTGCTTATCTCTTTTATTCTGTCTATAGCAGATCTCTCTCTCTCCATATATATATACATAGAGAGAGAGAGAGAGAGTGAGTGAAATTTTATCTCTCCATCCCTGCTTATCTCTTTTATTCTGTCTATAGCAGATTTATATATATATATATATATATATATAGAGAGAGAGAGAGAGAGAGAGAGGAATTTTTATCTCTCCCTTCCTTCTTATCTCTTTTATTCTCTCTATAGCAGATTTATATATATACACATACATACAGAGAGAGAGAGAGAGTGAAATTTTTATCTCTGAATCCCTGCTTTTACTGCTAAGTCCATAGTTCTCAATTTTTTTTTTTTTTTTTTTGACAGAGTCTCACTTTTGGTGCCCGGGCTAGAGTGCTATGGTGTCAGCTTAGCTCACAGCAACCTCAAACTCCTGGGCTCAAGTCATCCTTCTGTCTCAGCCTCTTGAGTAGCTGGGACTACAGGCATGTGCCAGAATGCCTGGCTAATTTTTCTTTCTATATATATTACTTGGCGGGTGGACATGATAAATAATGAGGATTGAGCACCAGATAAATGACTGGAAAAAAATACTTCCTGTTTCCTCAATACCAGCATCCATTTTAAGGGTATACCTGTAGACCTAGGTGTAAAATGGAAGCAAACTTTAGAAAGAAAAAAAAAAAATCGCTGTCAGCCCCGTCAGAGGGTCCCTTCTTGTCTGGCTGACACTGGCACCGGTACTTAGGGGTCACCTAGTGGCCACTTTGATCAGACTTGGGGATGGGTAAAGTCAGGCCATGTTGGGAGCTTAAGAGTGGACCCCACCCCCACCCCAGGTGTGGAGGCCGGCTTTCAAATCTGCTACATTGTATGACAGGTTCTGCCTGGGCCCGCCAGCCCCAGGCGCCTCTAGCCTCCAGAGGGTCTCCGCCCAACCCCCTCCCTGTTGTCCCAGGGAGGGGCCCCTCCTCCTCCTCCTCCTCCCGCTCCCTGCCTGCCTCCCCGCCCCCAGCGTAGGCCTCTGCCCAGGGTTTTTTTTTTTTTTTTCTTTTCCCGGTTTGTGTTTTATCTTGTTTTTTTTGGGTATTTTTGTGTGTTTTTTTTAGGTTTATGGAATATCGTTTAAAAATTTAAATCACAGAATCAATTCTACAACAACTTGTGACTTTTTATCCTAGGCTGAGAACAATGTATTTTCTCTTCCTGTGGATTTTATTTTATGGATTCCAAAGTATACATTTCTAAATGAATAGGGTGAGCAACACACTCCCGTGGGGCCTGTGTCAGTGGATAGGTGTCCGGGAGGGTCCCCTCCTGCAGCTTGTTGTGGTAGCTCAACATTTAGGAGAGGCAAATCATTCATTTCCCTAATGATCCTAGATGAGTCTGCTCAATTTTTTATGATGTCCTGGAAACATATAAAACACCCTTCCTACTTCACGTAGCCGACCACAAAGTTTCTCCCAGGAAAAACTATTTAACATCATGAATTTCACAGTGTAATAGAGGGAATGGTCTAGAGAGAGGGCAAAAAAAATAAAGGACAGAGACATTTTGTGTCCTTTTAAAACTCCAACCCCCCACCCCCTGATGTTGGAAATTTGGAGTCTGGCCTCTATCCCCAAGAGCAGTTCAATCTTTTCTTAAAACTCCAGAGCGGTGGGTCCCCAGCCCCACAGGCCTTGTTTTTGGCCCAGCTGAGACCAGTGAAATGATTAACCACAATAATGGCTAAAGCGGAGAACCCTCCCTCTATGTATTTTTTAACATACTTTTATTCATTCATTCATTCATGCATGCATGTATGCATGCATTTAATTTTTTGAGACAGAGTCTCAATTTGTTGCCCAGGCTAGAGTGAGTGCCATGGCGTCAGCCTAGCTCACGGCAACCTCAACTTCCTGGGCTCAAGCCATCCTCCTGCCTCAGTCTCCCAAGTAGCTGGGACTACAGGCAGTGTCATCATGCCTGGCTAATTTTTCTCTGTCTCTCTCTATTACTTGGCCAATTAATTTCTTTCTATTTATAGTAGAGATGGGGTCTTCCTCTTGCTCAGGCTGGTTTGAATTCCTGACCTCCAGCAATCCTCCCACCTTGGCCTCCCAGAGCTAGGATTGCAGCTGTGCTGGGCCTGAGAGAAATTTTTATGTCTCCCTCCCTGCTTATCTCTTTTCTCTTTTATTCTGTCTATAGCAGACATTCTGTCTATAGCAGCAGTGTGATGGGGTCGCCAGCCCAGCAAAGCCTCCTCCCACCTCCTTGCTGTGACTTCTCCTTACCCCTTGTCTTTTCCTTGCTAGCTCGCCTCACTTTAGGGGTCCACTTAACTGGATCTCAAGCTTGACTCCACTTTTATCATGTTAATGTCTCCCTCTGACCAAAGTTCTCTTGCATTCCAAAATGTTTTACTGAAACTGTCATTCAGTATTCAATCCGGGGTCCACCTCATGTATCAGTTCTCTGGGCCAGTTCCTGAAGAAAAGAACACTTTGGAGAAAATCACAGAAAATATATACAGAGAGA
>NC_134123.1:43694978-43697478 GCF_040939455.1 Microcebus murinus
GGTCACCTAGTGGCCACTTTGATCAGACTTGGGGATGGGTAAAGTCAGGCCATGTTGGGAGCTTAAGAGTGGACCCCACCCCCACCCCAGGTGTGGAGGCCGGCTTTCAAATCTGCTACATTGTATGACAGGTTCTGCCTGGGCCCGCCAGCCCCAGGCGCCTCTAGCCTCCAGAGGGTCTCCGCCCAACCCCCTCCCTGTTGTCCCAGGGAGGGGCCCCTCCTCCTCCTCCTCCTCCCGCTCCCTGCCTGCCTCCCCGCCCCCAGCGTAGGCCTCTGCCCAGGGTTTTTTTTTTTTTTTTTCTTTTCCCGGTTTGTGTTTTATCTTGTTTTTTTTGGGTATTTTTGTGTGTTTTTTTTAGGTTTATGGAATATCGTTTAAAAATTTAAATCACAGAATCAATTCTACAACAACTTGTGACTTTTTATCCTAGGCTGAGAACAATGTATTTTCTCTTCCTGTGGATTTTATTTTATGGATTCCAAAGTATACATTTCTAAATGAATAGGGTGAGCAACACACTCCCGTGGGGCCTGTGTCAGTGGATAGGTGTCCGGGAGGGTCCCCTCCTGCAGCTTGTTGTGGTAGCTCAACATTTAGGAGAGGCAAATCATTCATTTCCCTAATGATCCTAGATGAGTCTGCTCAATTTTTTATGATGTCCTGGAAACATATAAAACACCCTTCCTACTTCACGTAGCCGACCACAAAGTTTCTCCCAGGAAAAACTATTTAACATCATGAATTTCACAGTGTAATAGAGGGAATGGTCTAGAGAGAGGGCAAAAAAAATAAAGGACAGAGACATTTTGTGTCCTTTTAAAACTCCAACCCCCCACCCCCTGATGTTGGAAATTTGGAGTCTGGCCTCTATCCCCAAGAGCAGTTCAATCTTTTCTTAAAACTCCAGAGCGGTGGGTCCCCAGCCCCACAGGCCTTGTTTTTGGCCCAGCTGAGACCAGTGAAATGATTAACCACAATAATGGCTAAAGCGGAGAACCCTCCCTCTATGTATTTTTTAACATACTTTTATTCATTCATTCATTCATGCATGCATGTATGCATGCATTTAATTTTTTGAGACAGAGTCTCAATTTGTTGCCCAGGCTAGAGTGAGTGCCATGGCGTCAGCCTAGCTCACGGCAACCTCAACTTCCTGGGCTCAAGCCATCCTCCTGCCTCAGTCTCCCAAGTAGCTGGGACTACAGGCAGTGTCATCATGCCTGGCTAATTTTTCTCTGTCTCTCTCTATTACTTGGCCAATTAATTTCTTTCTATTTATAGTAGAGATGGGGTCTTCCTCTTGCTCAGGCTGGTTTGAATTCCTGACCTCCAGCAATCCTCCCACCTTGGCCTCCCAGAGCTAGGATTGCAGCTGTGCTGGGCCTGAGAGAAATTTTTATGTCTCCCTCCCTGCTTATCTCTTTTCTCTTTTATTCTGTCTATAGCAGACATTCTGTCTATAGCAGCAGTGTGATGGGGTCGCCAGCCCAGCAAAGCCTCCTCCCACCTCCTTGCTGTGACTTCTCCTTACCCCTTGTCTTTTCCTTGCTAGCTCGCCTCACTTTAGGGGTCCACTTAACTGGATCTCAAGCTTGACTCCACTTTTATCATGTTAATGTCTCCCTCTGACCAAAGTTCTCTTGCATTCCAAAATGTTTTACTGAAACTGTCATTCAGTATTCAATCCGGGGTCCACCTCATGTATCAGTTCTCTGGGCCAGTTCCTGAAGAAAAGAACACTTTGGAGAAAATCACAGAAAATATATACAGAGAGAGAGAGAGAGAGAGAGAGAGAAACAGAGAGAGAGAGAGAGAGAAATTATTATCTCTCCCTCCCTGCTTTTTCTGGAAAGTAAGACCTTTTTTATTATTATTAATTTTTTCTTTTTTTTTGAGACAGAGTCTCACTTTTAGGGCCCGGGCTAGGGTGCTATGGCTTCAGACTAGCTCACAGCAACCTCAACCTCCTAGGCTCAAGCAATCCTCCTGCCTCAGCCTCCCAAACAGCTGGGACTATAGGGATATGCCGCCACGCCTGGCTCATTTTTCTTTCTATATATATTACTTGGCCAATTAATTTCTTTGTGTTTATAGTAGAGATGGGGTTTTGCTCTTGCTCAGGCTGGTTTGAACTCCTGACCTCCTGCAATCCTGCTGCCTCAGTCTCCCAGAGAGCTAGGACTACAGGTGTGCTGGGCCTGAGAAAAATTTTATCTCTCCCTCCCTGCTTATCTCTTTAATTCTGTCTATAGCAGATTTATATATATATACACAGAGAGAGAGAGAAAGAGAGAGAGAGTGAAATATTTATCTCTCCCTCCCTGCTTATCTCTTTTATTCTGTCTATAGCAGATTTATATATATATATATATATATATATATGGACAGAGAGAGAGTGAAATTTTTATCTCTCCCTCCCTTCTTATCTCTTTTATTCTGTCTATAGCAGATTTATATATATATATAGAGAGAGAGAGAGAGACAGAGAGACAGAGGA
>NC_134123.1:43699978-43749978 GCF_040939455.1 Microcebus murinus
GAAAAACTATTTAACATCATGAATTTCACAGTGTAATAGAGGGAATGGTCTAGAGAGAGGGCAAAAAAAATAAAGGACAGAGACATTTTGTGTCCTTTTAAAACTCCAACCCCCCACCCCCTGATGTTGGAAATTTGGAGTCTGGCCTCTATCCCCAAGAGCAGTTCAATCTTTTCTTAAAACTCCAGAGCGGTGGGTCCCCAGCCCCACAGGCCTTGTTTTTGGCCCAGCTGAGACCAGTGAAATGATTAACCACAATAATGGCTAAAGCGGAGAACCCTCCCTCTATGTATTTTTTAACATACTTTTATTCATTCATTCATTCATGCATGCATGTATGCATGCATTTAATTTTTTGAGACAGAGTCTCAATTTGTTGCCCAGGCTAGAGTGAGTGCCATGGCGTCAGCCTAGCTCACGGCAACCTCAACTTCCTGGGCTCAAGCCATCCTCCTGCCTCAGTCTCCCAAGTAGCTGGGACTACAGGCAGTGTCATCATGCCTGGCTAATTTTTCTCTGTCTCTCTCTATTACTTGGCCAATTAATTTCTTTCTATTTATAGTAGAGATGGGGTCTTCCTCTTGCTCAGGCTGGTTTGAATTCCTGACCTCCAGCAATCCTCCCACCTTGGCCTCCCAGAGCTAGGATTGCAGCTGTGCTGGGCCTGAGAGAAATTTTTATGTCTCCCTCCCTGCTTATCTCTTTTCTCTTTTATTCTGTCTATAGCAGACATTCTGTCTATAGCAGCAGTGTGATGGGGTCGCCAGCCCAGCAAAGCCTCCTCCCACCTCCTTGCTGTGACTTCTCCTTACCCCTTGTCTTTTCCTTGCTAGCTCGCCTCACTTTAGGGGTCCACTTAACTGGATCTCAAGCTTGACTCCACTTTTATCATGTTAATGTCTCCCTCTGACCAAAGTTCTCTTGCATTCCAAAATGTTTTACTGAAACTGTCATTCAGTATTCAATCCGGGGTCCACCTCATGTATCAGTTCTCTGGGCCAGTTCCTGAAGAAAAGAACACTTTGGAGAAAATCTCAGAAAATATATACAGAGAGAGAGAGAAACAGAGAGAGAGAGAGAGAGAAATTATTATCTCTCCCTCCCTGCTTTTTCTGGAAAGTAAGACCTTTTTTATTATTATTAATTTTTTCTTTTTTTTTGAGACAGAGTCTCACTTTTAGGGCCCGGGCTAGGGTGCTATGGCTTCAGACTAGCTCACAGCAACCTCAACCTCCTAGGCTCAAGCAATCCTCCTGCCTCAGCCTCCCAAACAGCTGGGACTATAGGGATATGCCGCCACGCCTGGCTCATTTTTCTTTCTATATATATTACTTGGCCAATTAATTTCTTTGTGTTTATAGTAGAGATGGGGTTTTGCTCTTGCTCAGGCTGGTTTGAACTCCTGACCTCCTGCAATCCTGCTGCCTCAGTCTCCCAGAGAGCTAGGACTACAGGTGTGCTGGGCCTGAGAAAAATTTTATCTCTCCCTCCCTGCTTATCTCTTTAATTCTGTCTATAGCAGATTTATATATATATACACAGAGAGAGAGAGAAAGAGAGAGAGAGTGAAATATTTATCTCTCCCTCCCTGCTTATCTCTTTTATTCTGTCTATAGCAGATTTATATATATATATATATATATATATATGGACAGAGAGAGAGTGAAATTTTTATCTCTCCCTCCCTTCTTATCTCTTTTATTCTGTCTATAGCAGATTTATATATATATATAGAGAGAGAGAGAGACAGAGAGACAGAGAGACAGAGGAATTCATATCTCTCCCTCCCTTCTTATCTCTTTTATTCTGTCTATAGCAGATTTATATATATACATATATATATAGAGAGAGAGAGAGTGAGAGAGGAATTAATATCTCTCCCTCCCTGCTTATCTCTTTTATTCGGTCTATAGCAGATTTATATATATACACAGAGAGAGAGAGAGAGAGTGAAATTTTTATCTCTCCATCCCTGCTTATCTCTTTTATTCTGTCTATAGCAGATTTATATATATATATATAGAGAGAGAGAGAATTTATATCTCTCCCTCCCTTCTTATCTCTTTTATTCTGTCAATAGCAGATTTATATATATATATATATATAGAGAGAGAGAGAGAGACAGAGAGACAGAGGAATTCATATCTCTCCCTCCCTTCTTATCTCTTTTATTCTGTCTATAGCAGATTTATATATATATATATAGAGAGAGAGAGAGAGTGAGTGAAATTCTTATCTCTCCATCCCAGCTTATCTCTTTTATTCTGTCTATAGCAGATATATATATATATAGAGAGAGAGAGACAGAGACAGAGAGAGAGAGAGAGAGGAATTTATATCTCTCCCTCCCTTCTTATCTCTTTTATTCTGTCTATAGCAGATTTATATATATATACACAGAGAGAGAGAGAAAGAGAGAGAGAGTGAAATATTTATCTCTCCCTCCCTGCTTATCTCTTTTATTCTGTCTATAGCAGATTTATATATATACACAGAGAGAGAGAGAGAGAGAGTGAAATTTTTCTCTCTCCCTCCCTGCTTATCTCTTTTATTCTGTCTATAGCAGATTTATATATATACACAGAGAGAGAGAGAGAGAGAGTGAAATTTTTATCTCTCCCTCCCTGCTTATCTCTTTTATTCTGTCTATAGCAGATTTATATATATATATATAGAGAGAGAGAGAGAGAGAGGAATTTATATCTCTCCCTCCCTTTTTATTTCTTTTATTCTGTCTATAGCAGATTTATATATATATATATAGAGAGAGAGAGAGAGTGAGTGAAATTTTTATCTCTCCATCCCTGCTTATCTCTTTTATTCTGTCTATAGCAGATCTCTCTCTCTCCATATATATATACATAGAGAGAGAGAGAGAGAGTGAGTGAAATTTTATCTCTCCATCCCTGCTTATCTCTTTTATTCTGTCTATAGCAGATTTATATATATATATATATATATATAGAGAGAGAGAGAGAGAGAGAGAGAGAGGAATTTTTATCTCTCCCTTCCTTCTTATCTCTTTTATTCTCTCTATAGCAGATTTATATATATACACATACATACAGAGAGAGAGAGAGAGAGTGAAATTTTTATCTCTGAATCCCTGCTTTTACTGCTAAGTCCATAGTTCTCAATTTTTTTTTTTTTTTTTTTGACAGAGTCTCACTTTTGGTGCCCGGGCTAGAGTGCTATGGTGTCAGCTTAGCTCACAGCAACCTCAAACTCCTGGGCTCAAGTCATCCTTCTGTCTCAGCCTCTTGAGTAGCTGGGACTACAGGCATGTGCCAGCATGCCTGGCTAATTTTTCTTTCTATATATATTACTTGGCGGGTGGACATGATAAATAATGAGGATTGAGCACCAGATAAATGACTGGAAAAAAATACTTCCTGTTTCCTCAATACCAGCATCCATTTTAAGGGTATACCTGTAGACCTAGGTGTAAAATGGAAGCAAACTTTAGAAAGAAAAAAAAAAAATCGCTGTCAGCCCCGTCAGAGGGTCCCTTCTTGTCTGGCTGACACTGGCACCGGTACTTAGGGGTCACCTAGTGGCCACTTTGATCAGACTTGGGGATGGGTAAAGTCAGGCCATGTTGGGAGCTTAAGAGTGGACCCCACCCCCACCCCAGGTGTGGAGGCCGGCTTTCAAATCTGCTACATTGTATGACAGGTTCTGCCTGGGCCCGCCAGCCCCAGGCGCCTCTAGCC
This sequence comes from Microcebus murinus, assembly GCF_040939455.1. Lineage (NCBI taxonomy): Eukaryota > Metazoa > Chordata > Mammalia > Primates > Cheirogaleidae > Microcebus > Microcebus murinus. Next base: position 43,703,692 of record NC_134123.1, read on the forward strand.
TCCAGAGGGTCTCCGCCCAACCCCCTCCCTGTTGTCCCAGGGAGGGGCCCCTCCTCCTCCTCCTCCTCCCGCTCCCTGCCTGCCTCCCCGCCCCCAGCGTAGGCCTCTGCCCAGGGTTTTTTTTTTTTTTTTTCTTTTCCCGGTTTGTGTTTTATCTTGTTTTTTTTGGGTATTTTTGTGTGTTTTTTTTAGGTTTATGGAATATCGTTTAAAAATTTAAATCACAGAATCAATTCTACAACAACTTGTGACTTTTTATCCTAGGCTGAGAACAATGTATTTTCTCTTCCTGTGGATTTTATTTTATGGATTCCAAAGTATACATTTCTAAATGAATAGGGTGAGCAACACACTCCCGTGGGGCCTGTGTCAGTGGATAGGTGTCCGGGAGGGTCCCCTCCTGCAGCTTGTTGTGGTAGCTCAACATTTAGGAGAGGCAAATCATTCATTTCCCTAATGATCCTAGATGAGTCTGCTCAATTTTTTATGATGTCCTGGAAACATATAAAACACCCTTCCTACTTCACGTAGCCGACCACAAAGTTTCTCCCAGGAAAAACTATTTAACATCATGAATTTCACAGTGTAATAGAGGGAATGGTCTAGAGAGAGGGCAAAAAAAATAAAGGACAGAGACATTTTGTGTCCTTTTAAAACTCCAACCCCCCACCCCCTGATGTTGGAAATTTGGAGTCTGGCCTCTATCCCCAAGAGCAGTTCAATCTTTTCTTAAAACTCCAGAGCGGTGGGTCCCCAGCCCCACAGGCCTTGTTTTTGGCCCAGCTGAGACCAGTGAAATGATTAACCACAATAATGGCTAAAGCGGAGAACCCTCCCTCTATGTATTTTTTAACATACTTTTATTCATTCATTCATTCATGCATGCATGTATGCATGCATTTAATTTTTTGAGACAGAGTCTCAATTTGTTGCCCAGGCTAGAGTGAGTGCCATGGCGTCAGCCTAGCTCACGGCAACCTCAACTTCCTGGGCTCAAGCCATCCTCCTGCCTCAGTCTCCCAAGTAGCTGGGACTACAGGCAGTGTCATCATGCCTGGCTAATTTTTCTCTGTCTCTCTCTATTACTTGGCCAATTAATTTCTTTCTATTTATAGTAGAGATGGGGTCTTCCTCTTGCTCAGGCTGGTTTGAATTCCTGACCTCCAGCAATCCTCCCACCTTGGCCTCCCAGAGCTAGGATTGCAGCTGTGCTGGGCCTGAGAGAAATTTTTATGTCTCCCTCCCTGCTTATCTCTTTTCTCTTTTATTCTGTCTATAGCAGACATTCTGTCTATAGCAGCAGTGTGATGGGGTCGCCAGCCCAGCAAAGCCTCCTCCCACCTCCTTGCTGTGACTTCTCCTTACCCCTTGTCTTTTCCTTGCTAGCTCGCCTCACTTTAGGGGTCCACTTAACTGGATCTCAAGCTTGACTCCACTTTTATCATGTTAATGTCTCCCTCTGACCAAAGTTCTCTTGCATTCCAAAATGTTTTACTGAAACTGTCATTCAGTATTCAATCCGGGGTCCACCTCATGTATCAGTTCTCTGGGCCAGTTCCTGAAGAAAAGAACACTTTGGAGAAAATCTCAGAAAATATATACAGAGAGAGAGAGAAACAGAGAGAGAGAGAGAGAGAAATTATTATCTCTCCCTCCCTGCTTTTTCTGGAAAGTAAGACCTTTTTTATTATTATTAATTTTTTCTTTTTTTTTGAGACAGAGTCTCACTTTTAGGGCCCGGGCTAGGGTGCTATGGCTTCAGACTAGCTCACAGCAACCTCAACCTCCTAGGCTCAAGCAATCCTCCTGCCTCAGCCTCCCAAACAGCTGGGACTATAGGGATATGCCGCCACGCCTGGCTCATTTTTCTTTCTATATATATTACTTGGCCAATTAATTTCTTTGTGTTTATAGTAGAGATGGGGTTTTGCTCTTGCTCAGGCTGGTTTGAACTCCTGACCTCCTGCAATCCTGCTGCCTCAGTCTCCCAGAGAGCTAGGACTACAGGTGTGCTGGGCCTGAGAAAAATTTTATCTCTCCCTCCCTGCTTATCTCTTTAATTCTGTCTATAGCAGATTTATATATATATACACAGAGAGAGAGAGAAAGAGAGAGAGAGTGAAATATTTATCTCTCCCTCCCTGCTTATCTCTTTTATTCTGTCTATAGCAGATTTATATATATATAGAGAGAGAGAGAGAGTGAGAGAGTGAGTGAAATTCTTATCTCTCCATCCCAGCTTATCTCTTTTATTCTGTCTATAGCAGATATATATATATAGAGAGAGAGAGAGACAGAGACAGAGAGAGAGAGAGAGAGAGAGGAATTTATATCTCTCCCTCCCTTCTTATCTCTTTTATTCTGTCTATAGCAGATTTATATATATATACACAGAGAGAGAGAGAAAGAGAGAGAGAGTGAAATATTTATCTCTCCCTCCCTGCTTATCTCTTTTATTCTGTCTATAGCAGATTTATATATATACACAGAGAGAGAGAGAGAGAGAGTGAAATTTTTCTCTCTCCCTCCCTGCTTATCTCTTTTATTCTGTCTATAGCAGATTTATATATATACACAGAGAGAGAGAGAGAGAGTGAAATTTTTATCTCTCCCTCCCTGCTTATCTCTTTTATTCTGTCTATAGCAGATTTATATATATATATATAGAGAGAGAGAGAGAGAGGAATTTATATCTCTCCCTCCCTTTTTATTTCTTTTATTCTGTCTATAGCAGATTTATATATATATATATAGAGAGAGAGAGAGAGTGAGTGAAATTTTTATCTCTCCATCCCTGCTTATCTCTTTTATTCTGTCTATAGCAGATCTCTCTCTCTCCATATATATATACATAGAGAGAGAGAGAGAGAGTGAGTGAAATTTTATCTCTCCATCCCTGCTTATCTCTTTTATTCTGTCTATAGCAGATTTATATATATATATATATATATATATAGAGAGAGAGAGAGAGAGAGAGAGGAATTTTTATCTCTCCCTTCCTTCTTATCTCTTTTATTCTCTCTATAGCAGATTTATATATATACACATACATACAGAGAGAGAGAGAGAGTGAAATTTTTATCTCTGAATCCCTGCTTTTACTGCTAAGTCCATAGTTCTCAATTTTTTTTTTTTTTTTTTTGACAGAGTCTCACTTTTGGTGCCCGGGCTAGAGTGCTATGGTGTCAGCTTAGCTCACAGCAACCTCAAACTCCTGGGCTCAAGTCATCCTTCTGTCTCAGCCTCTTGAGTAGCTGGGACTACAGGCATGTGCCAGAATGCCTGGCTAATTTTTCTTTCTATATATATTACTTGGCGGGTGGACATGATAAATAATGAGGATTGAGCACCAGATAAATGACTGGAAAAAAATACTTCCTGTTTCCTCAATACCAGCATCCATTTTAAGGGTATACCTGTAGACCTAGGTGTAAAATGGAAGCAAACTTTAGAAAGAAAAAAAAAAAATCGCTGTCAGCCCCGTCAGAGGGTCCCTTCTTGTCTGGCTGACACTGGCACCGGTACTTAGGGGTCACCTAGTGGCCACTTTGATCAGACTTGGGGATGGGTAAAGTCAGGCCATGTTGGGAGCTTAAGAGTGGACCCCACCCCCACCCCAGGTGTGGAGGCCGGCTTTCAAATCTGCTACATTGTATGACAGGTTCTGCCTGGGCCCGCCAGCCCCAGGCGCCTCTAGCCTCCAGAGGGTCTCCGCCCAACCCCCTCCCTGTTGTCCCAGGGAGGGGCCCCTCCTCCTCCTCCTCCTCCCGCTCCCTGCCTGCCTCCCCGCCCCCAGCGTAGGCCTCTGCCCAGGGTTTTTTTTTTTTTTTTCTTTTCCCGGTTTGTGTTTTATCTTGTTTTTTTTGGGTATTTTTGTGTGTTTTTTTTAGGTTTATGGAATATCGTTTAAAAATTTAAATCACAGAATCAATTCTACAACAACTTGTGACTTTTTATCCTAGGCTGAGAACAATGTATTTTCTCTTCCTGTGGATTTTATTTTATGGATTCCAAAGTATACATTTCTAAATGAATAGGGTGAGCAACACACTCCCGTGGGGCCTGTGTCAGTGGATAGGTGTCCGGGAGGGTCCCCTCCTGCAGCTTGTTGTGGTAGCTCAACATTTAGGAGAGGCAAATCATTCATTTCCCTAATGATCCTAGATGAGTCTGCTCAATTTTTTATGATGTCCTGGAAACATATAAAACACCCTTCCTACTTCACGTAGCCGACCACAAAGTTTCTCCCAGGAAAAACTATTTAACATCATGAATTTCACAGTGTAATAGAGGGAATGGTCTAGAGAGAGGGCAAAAAAAATAAAGGACAGAGACATTTTGTGTCCTTTTAAAACTCCAACCCCCCACCCCCTGATGTTGGAAATTTGGAGTCTGGCCTCTATCCCCAAGAGCAGTTCAATCTTTTCTTAAAACTCCAGAGCGGTGGGTCCCCAGCCCCACAGGCCTTGTTTTTGGCCCAGCTGAGACCAGTGAAATGATTAACCACAATAATGGCTAAAGCGGAGAACCCTCCCTCTATGTATTTTTTAACATACTTTTATTCATTCATTCATTCATGCATGCATGTATGCATGCATTTAATTTTTTGAGACAGAGTCTCAATTTGTTGCCCAGGCTAGAGTGAGTGCCATGGCGTCAGCCTAGCTCACGGCAACCTCAACTTCCTGGGCTCAAGCCATCCTCCTGCCTCAGTCTCCCAAGTAGCTGGGACTACAGGCAGTGTCATCATGCCTGGCTAATTTTTCTCTGTCTCTCTCTATTACTTGGCCAATTAATTTCTTTCTATTTATAGTAGAGATGGGGTCTTCCTCTTGCTCAGGCTGGTTTGAATTCCTGACCTCCAGCAATCCTCCCACCTTGGCCTCCCAGAGCTAGGATTGCAGCTGTGCTGGGCCTGAGAGAAATTTTTATGTCTCCCTCCCTGCTTATCTCTTTTCTCTTTTATTCTGTCTATAGCAGACATTCTGTCTATAGCAGCAGTGTGATGGGGTCGCCAGCCCAGCAAAGCCTCCTCCCACCTCCTTGCTGTGACTTCTCCTTACCCCTTGTCTTTTCCTTGCTAGCTCGCCTCACTTTAGGGGTCCACTTAACTGGATCTCAAGCTTGACTCCACTTTTATCATGTTAATGTCTCCCTCTGACCAAAGTTCTCTTGCATTCCAAAATGTTTTACTGAAACTGTCATTCAGTATTCAATCCGGGGTCCACCTCATGTATCAGTTCTCTGGGCCAGTTCCTGAAGAAAAGAACACTTTGGAGAAAATCACAGAAAATATATACAGAGAGAGAGAGAGAGAGAGAGAGAAACAGAGAGAGAGAGAGAGAGAAATTATTATCTCTCCCTCCCTGCTTTTTCTGGAAAGTAAGACCTTTTTTATTATTATTAATTTTTTCTTTTTTTTTGAGACAGAGTCTCACTTTTAGGGCCCGGGCTAGGGTGCTATGGCTTCAGACTAGCTCACAGCAACCTCAACCTCCTAGGCTCAAGCAATCCTCCTGCCTCAGCCTCCCAAACAGCTGGGACTATAGGGATATGCCGCCACGCCTGGCTCATTTTTCTTTCTATATATATTACTTGGCCAATTAATTTCTTTGTGTTTATAGTAGAGATGGGGTTTTGCTCTTGCTCAGGCTGGTTTGAACTCCTGACCTCCTGCAATCCTGCTGCCTCAGTCTCCCAGAGAGCTAGGACTACAGGTGTGCTGGGCCTGAGAAAAATTTTATCTCTCCCTCCCTGCTTATCTCTTTAATTCTGTCTCTAGCAGATTTATATATATATACACAGAGAGAGAGAGAAAGAGAGAGAGAGTGAAATATTTATCTCTCCCTCCCTGCTTATCTCTTTTATTCTGTCTATAGCAGATTTATATATATATATATATAGAGAGAGAGAATTTATATCTCTCCCTCCCTTCTTATCTCTTTTATTCTGTCTATAGCAGATTTATATATATATATATAGAGAGAGAGAGAGACAGAGAGACAGAGGAATTCATATCTCTCCCTCCCTTCTTATCTCTTTTATTCTGTCTATAGCAGATTTATATATATACATATATAGAGAGAGAGAGAGAGAGTGAGAGAGGAATTAATATCTCTCCCTCCCTGCTTATCTCTTTTATTCGGTCTATAGCAGATTTATATATATACACAGAGAGAGAGAGAGAGAGTGAAATTTTTATCTCTCCCTCCCTGCTTATCTCTTTTATTCTGTCTATAGCAGATTTATATATAGAGAGAGGAATTTATATCTCTCCCTCCCTTCTTATTTCTTAGTTGTGATCATTGTAAGTATTAAATGAAGAAATGAAAATCTCTTCCTAGAGTAGGCAAACATGATTTCTTATAAAACCGTGGATTCTAATAATACACACTATAACCTTAATAACCTGGAATGAATGTAAAGTATAAATAAATGACCTAAAACCATAGTTTATAGCCACGGAACTGAAAATGAAAGAAATTTAAGTTTTCCAGTGTCACTACTTAGTGGATGTGTGCATTCTGTGGTTGTGTTCGGGCTCCCTCTGGCGGCCGCTTTTATACAAAGCTCCCGTGCTCTGAAGCTCCGGCATGGCAGGCAAAGGGGGAGAAGGTCGGCGACATGGCAGTGACTGAGCCCCGGGAAGCGGGCAGCCATCCCGGGGCTTTGTAGTCCGCACCTGTGGTGTCTGCGAGCAGGAGCTTGGGCCGGCAGGTCTATGAGGGAGTCGGCTGGCGTTGCCCGCCTCCCGGGCGGGTCGAGGGGCTGCCCGGGCGGGTCGACCAGCAGTCCGCCGCGTCTTTGGCGCGAGGGGACCGGGGAGGGGGACGGGAGAGGGTACCGGTCGCCGGGTCCGGATGCCTCCTTCCCTAGTCCCCCTGCCGGGGCCGGTGACCGGCTCCCGTCCTCCGAAGCTCCAGCGCGTCAGGCAAAGGAGGTGAAGGTCGGTGACCTGAGCGGGGCTGAGCTCCGGGAAGCGGGCAGCCTTCCCGGGGCCTTGCGGGTGGCCCCTGTGCGACGGCCGGGGGTCCGCGAGCCGGACCTTGGGCCGGCAGGTCTATGAGGGAGTCGGCTGGCATTGCCCGCCGCCCGGGCGGGTCGAGGGGCTGCCCGGGCGGGTCGACCAGCAGTCCGCCGCGTCTTTGGCGCGAGGGGACTGGGGAGGGGGACGGGAGAGGGTACCGGTCGCCGGTGCGGATGCCTCCTTCCCTAGTCCCCCTGCCGGGGCCGGTGACCGGCTCCCGTCCTCTGAAGCTCCAGCGCGTCAGGCAAAGGAGGTGAAGTTCGGTGACCTGAGCGGGGCTGAGCTCCGGGAAGCGGGCAGCCTTCCCGGGGCCTTGCGGGTGGCCCCTGTGCGACGGCCGGGGGTCCGCGAGCCGGACCTTGGGCCGGCAGGTCTATGAGGGAGTCGGCTGGCATTGCCCGCCGCCCGGGCGGGTGGAGGGGCTGCCCGGGCGGGTCGACCAGCAGTCCGCCGCGTCTTTGGCGCGAGGGGAGGGGGACGGGAGAGGGTACCGGTCGCCAGTCCGGATGTCTCCTTCCCGAGTCCCCCTGCCGGGGCCGGTGACCGGCCCTTGCGTGGCAGAGGTGCCCGGTGTGGGGGACCCCGGCCGTTCCGCGGCCACTCGTGGGTCCCGGTCATCCCATCCCGTTGTCTTCTCGAGTCGCCACGGCGCCCGACCCTCTTTGCCACGTGGGCCCTCGGGGTCGACCAGATGTCCCTAAGTGCTCCGTGTCTGTCGTCACTGGGGACGTGTTGGGGACGGGTGACCGCATCTGGGTTCGTGGGGACCGCATGCTCAAGTGGCTCTTCCCCGGCCCCCTCGCCATGTTTTCTGTCGCCTCAGATCGTCATTTTCGGCCTGCAGGATAGTGAGGGCTCGCTGTCCTTCAGCGAGTAGCGTCGAAGTAGTCGGGTCTCCGCGCGGCGACAGGGCTCTTTCTCCGCCTTGGGCGAGAAAGTCTTCTCTAGCCATCCCAGAGGCGTCCCTCGTTCCCGGCGTCCCTCTCTGGTCGCTGCCAAAGTGTGCTGCGTTGTGTCCCCGTGCAGTCCTGTATGGGGGGGTCGAGGCGGTTGAGCCGACGGGCGTCACCCCGTGCCGCGCGGGCGGGCGAGGTGCCGCTCTGTCTGTCCCCACGGTGTGTGTGGTGGACTTAGAAAGGCGAGAGAGAGCGGCGCGGTCCGTGCGCTTCCCTCCCCTTTTTTGGGGGGAGGGTCGTCGCACTGGGCCACGTGGGCGAATTGTGGTCGAGGGGGACTGTCCGGGCGCCCCGGTGCCGACCGGTCCCCCCCGTTGGTGGCCCCTGCTGTGGCCTGCCTCGGCCAGCCCTCTTCCGTTACTGCGGGGGAGGGATTTTTCGCACGGACACGAGGCGGTTGCACGAGGGGGGGCCCCGACCGCGAACGCTCCGAGATTGCCGCGGGTGCTTGTCGCGCCCATGCCGCAGACCCCCCACCCTCCCGGGCGTGCGTGCACGCCTCCGCCGGGGCCCAGTCGGGGGCGACCGAGGAACAGGGACGGTCCCGCCTTTGGCGAGAAAGTCCTCTCTAGGGATGCTGGAGGCGCGCGCCTCTTTTAAGGAAGACGGTGTTTTAGGCGCGTTGGCGGTGCTGGGCACTGAAGGGACGGGGTCGCTCTCGGGAGCCCCCCCCCCCCCCGGTGGCGGGGCCGTGGCCCGCGGGCGTGTCGAGGGGGTGACCGGTGGTGAGGGCCGGCTGGCGTCACGGGCACGCTGCGGGGCCGCTCCCGTGTGTTGGGGCGGTGGGATCCCGCGGCGTTGTTTTCCCGGTGGCCCGGTCGCGTCCTGGGTCCCCTCTCCCCCCCCCCCCCCCCGGCTTTTCGTGCCTCGCCCTGGCGGCTCTGGGCGGCGCCCGCTCCCCCCTCTCTCCTTCCCCACCCGCCGCCCGACCGCCCCCACCCCGGGAGCGTTCTCTCGACCGCGGTGTGCACGCGAGGTGCCACTCTGTCTGTCCCCACGGTGTGTGGTGGACTGGAAAGGCAAGAGTGGCGCGGTCCGTGCGCTTCTCTCCCCTTTTTTTGGGGGGGAGGGTCGTCACACCGGGCTGTGTGGGCGAATTGTGGTCGAGGGGACTGTCCCGGCGCCCGGGTGCCGGCTGGCCCCCCGTTGGTGGCCCCTGCTGTGGCCTGCCTGGGCGAGCCCTCTTCCGTTACTGCGGGGGAGGGATTTTTCGCACGGACACCAGGCGGTTGCACGAGGGGGGGGGTCCCTGACCGCGAACGCTCAGAGATTGCGGGTGCTTGTCGCGTCCACACCGGGGCCCAGGAGGGGGTGACTGAGGAACAGGGGCGATCCCGCCTTTGGCGACAAAATCCTCCCTAGCGATCCTGGAGGCGTGCCGCTTTGGGGTACCGGATCCCCCGGTGCGTGGCCTCTCTGCGTGTCCTCAGCTGCCCCCCCCCCGTGGTGGCCACTTGTGCGTGTGCAGAGTTCCCCCCTCCCCGCCGGGGGAGAGGAGGGGTCCGCCGGCCCCCGCGGCGGGGGCGGAGCGCCACTCTTGCTTCACGCCTACGGTGGCCCGCGCCTCCCCCCTGTGAGTCCGGCCTCGGTGTCGTTACGTCGGGGCATGGCGCGGCACCCTCCCCTCCCGGGGTTGGGACGGGGTCGCTCTCGGGAGCCCCCCCGGTGGCGGGGCCGTGGCCCGCGGGCGGGTCGAGGGGTTGACCTTCGGTGAGGGCCGGCTGGCGTCACGGGCGCGCCGCGGGGCTGCTCCCGAGTGTTGGGGCGGTGGGGTCCCGCGGCGTTGTTTTCCCGGTGGCCCGGTCGCGTCCGCGGTCTCCTCTCTCCTCCCCCCGGGCTTTCCGTGCCTCGCCCTGGCGGCTCTCGGCCTCTCGGAGGCGCCCGCTCCCCCTCTCTCTCCTTCCCCGCCCGCTGCCCGACCTCCCCCCGGGAGCGTTCGCCCCGCCGCGCTGTGCCCGAACCCGACCTCGGCCGCGAGGGAGGGTGTCGCCCCGGCCGGCCACGGCCGTCGGTGGCATCCCCCCGGCCTCGTGCCTCGGTTTTTTTTTTTTTTTTTTTGAGACAGAGTCTCACTTTGTTGTCCAGGCTTATAAGAGTGAGTGCCGTGGCGTCAGCCGGGCTCTCACAGCGACCTCAATCTCCGGGGCTCAGCCATCCTCCTGCCTCAGCCTCCCGAGTAGCTGGGACTAAAGGCACGCCGCCACCATACCCGGCTAATTTTTTGTATATATTTTTAGTTGGTCAATTTATTTCTATTTTTGGTAGAGACGGGGTCTCGCTCAGTCAGGCTGGTTTCGAACTCCTGACCTTGAGCAATCCGCCTGCCTCGGCCTCCCAAAGTGCTTAGGATTACAGGCGTGAAGCCACCACGCCCGGCCTCGTGCCTCGGTTTTTTTTTTTTTTAATTTTTTTTTTTTTTTTTTTACTTCTTTTGAGACAGAGTCTCACTTTGTTGTCCAGGCTAGAGTGAGTGCCGAGGCGTCAGCCGGGCTCTCACAGCAACCTCAATCTCCTGGGCTCCAGCCATCCTCCTGCCTCAGCCTCCCGAGTAGCTGGGACTACAGGCATGAGCCGCCACCATGCCCGGCTGATTTTTTCTATATATATTAGTTGGCCAATTTCTTTCTATTTATTTTTTTTTCTTTTTCTTTTTTTTTTCTTTTATTTAATTTCTTTCTATTTATAGTAGAGACGGGGTCTCACTCTTGCTCAGGCTGGTTTCGAACTCCTGACCTCAGGCAATCGGCCTCCCCGAGAGCTAGGGTTACAGGCGTGGGCCACCGCGCCCGGCCTCGTGCCTCGGTTTGTGACGGTCTGCGGGGCCCCTGCGCGTTTGGGGCGGAGCGACCTGAGGGGCGGGCGGCCGCGTGTGCGTGGCGAGAGGGATGGCTTCCCGGGAGCGGCGTGCGACCGTGGCGGCGGCGGTCGGGCCCGGGCCCCGCGCGGTGCGTGGGGGTCACCGAAGGCGCGCAGCCTTGTCGTTCCGGGCGCCGCGGGGCCGCTGTCGTGCGCCGAGGCCAGTGGCGGTGAGGTCCCGTGCGTGTCCCGGCCGGCGGGTTTGGCGTCTGAGGCCGCCCCCTCGTTCCTTGCGGTCGTCCGGCGGTCCCTCCCTCCCCCCGTCGCCGCTTTCGTGTCGTCCCCGAAGCGCCCCGCTCGCCCGCTGCTGCCTTCAGACTTCTCGTCCTCTCCCGTCCGGCTTCCAGTCGCGGGAAGGGGTGGCCCTGGTCCTCGTCCCACCCTGCTCGCCCCCGTACGCGTCGCGTGTCGGCCTTGCCGTCGTCCCCCCCGCGGTGGACGCGTCCCCGTTGCCGTCGACGTCGCGCGTGTGCGGTGGAGCCCGGGCGCGGGGGTCTCTCTCTTCCCCGGTCACACGTCGCGCCGTGGCCCCCGCGCCCGGACGCCCGCGGCGGGGTCGGGACGGGCTCTGGCCCGCCCCCGGGACCCCGTTCTGGGCGGGACGGGCGCTTATGGTGGCGACGCGACTGGCCGTGGCAAGGGTTGCGAGTGCCCCCGCGCCCGCCGCCCCGCCTTCCCGGTGTTCCGTGTCGTGGCTGGGGTCCGTCACCCTCCCTCCGCTGCCGCGCGCGCGTCGTTCGTGGCTCCCTTCCCTTCCCCGCGCGGCAGGCTCGGCGAGGGGGTCTCGCCGGCCTCCGCTGCTCCCCTCCTCCTCCTCTCTCGCGGTTCCGGGTCGACCGGGCGGGCGCGGGGCCGCCGGCCCCCGTCAGGGTACAGCGTGTGTCGGTGTCGCGCCCGGGGTCCCGGCCCGGGGTCCACGAGGTCGACCAGATGTCTGTGTCACAGCTGGTGTTTGGGTTCCCGCTTTCCCACACCTGCCCCCCCTCCCGCCGGGTCGACCAGATGCCGGCTGGACACTTAGTATATGAGAAAGGGTCCTGGTAGACCAGATGTCAGGCTGACACTTAGTGTATGAGGAGAAAGGGTCCTGGTAGACCAGATGTCAGGCTGACACTTAGTGTATGAGGAGAAAGGATCTTGTGTTCCCCCCTCCCCAGGTAGACCAGATGTCCTCTGACACTTAGTGTATGAGGAGAAAGGACATCTGGCTGGTGGGGGGGGGGGTCTGCCTATTTATTTATTTATTTATTTATGTATGTATGTATGTGTGTATGTATGTGTGTATGTATGTGTGTACGCATTTTTATAACTATGAATTCACTTATCTTATATGTACGTACTTATTTTTTATTTTTTGTGTGTGCATGTATGTATGTACGTACTTTTTAAAAATTTATTTAATTTTTTAATTTTTTATTTTTATTTATTTTTTATTTTTTTAGGACTTTTTTTTAACTTTTTTTATTTTGGCATATTATGGGGGTACACATTTTAAGGTTTCAATAAATGCCCATTTCCCCCCCTCCCCTTTATTTTTATTTTTTTACTTTTTTTATTTTTATTTATTTTTATTTTTTATTGTTTCCCCCCCCCCACACTCTTGTCTTGGTGGGTATGGAATGGGAGGAGAGGGCCCTGCCGATTTCCTCTCTCTCTCTCTCTCTCTCTCTCTCTCTCTCTCTCTCTCTCTCTCTCTCTCTCTCTCGTTCTCGCTCTGGCTCTCCCTTTCTTTACTCCCCACCGCCCTTTTTTCCTTCCTTTTTGTTCCAAACACACGGGTGACGGGGCACACGTGCACGCGCAATCATCACACTTCGGAACCCTAATGGGACCTGGGACGACTTGAATGGTTTTCTCCCCTCCCCACCCCTCCCTCGCCGGCCACGATCACCCGGGCTGGCGTGCCTCTGGGCCCGTGGGTCGACCAGATGTCCGCTCGCTCGGCGACAGCCGGTGGGACGCATTGAGTGTCTATGTTGTCGCCGCCGCTAGGGGTCGCCCTCGGATCGCTATTTTGGCGGCGCGGGCGCTTCGCGGGCTGTGTTCCCCCGGGAGTTGCTGTCCGCAGCTTGTTGATTTGCTCTCACTACCTGACCCCCATGGGACTTTCCTTTTTTCCCCTTTCATTGGATGGATCTTCTCCTTTCCTTCTCCTACCCCCCTGTTCCCCTTCACCCCTCGCTTCACGTCACACGGGGGACGTGCCGACACACTAGGAGGCACGGATCACCCGCGAGTGTGAACACGCGATCGCCCTGCTTAGGAGCTACAAAGGGAGCTGCTGTCACTTTGTCATGATTTTCTCCCTCCCGCTCCCTTTCACGGCGCTGAGACCGAGCTCCCGGCCTGGCTCGTGTGCCTGCCAGGGAATCGCCTGCTGCGGTCGCCATGCCCGCCCCCCCATCCCAGGTCGACTCCATGTTGCCCTCGGCCTCCGTCGCCTCTGGCGAATTCGGCCCTAGATGGCGGTGGCTATATATGGTCGCTAGGTGTCGCTCTTGGATCAATATTCTCAGTATGACTCTTTTTTTTATTTTATTTTTTTTATTTATTTTATTTTTAATTTGAAAATAGGCCAATTCAATCTCTCTCTCTCTCTCTCTCTCTCTCTCTCTCCTCCTTTCTTTTTTGCTGTCTTTTTCTTGAGAGATGGAGTGTCACTGTATTGCCCAGCCTACAGTCCTGTGGCGTCAGCCTGGCTCATGGCAACGTCAAACTCCTGCGCTCAAGTGATCCTTCTGTCTCAGCCTCCAGAGTAGCTGGGACTACAGGCATGCGCCACCGTGCCTGGCTAATTTTTTCTATAGATATATATTTTGAGTTAGCCAATTAATTTCTATTTCTAGTAGAGAAGGGGTCTCGCTCTTGCTCAGGCTGGGCTCGAACTCCTGAGCTCCAATGATCCACCCACCACAGTCCCCCAGAGTGCTAGGATCACAGGCGTGAGCCACCACGCCAGCCCTGCCTCTTTTCCCTCCCTCCCTCCCTTCCTCCCTCCCTCCCTCCCTTCCTTCCTTCCTTCCTTCCTTCCTTCCTTCCTTCCTTCCTTCCTTCCTTCCTTCCTCCCTCCCTCCCTCCCTTCCTTCCTTTTTTTTTAAGCCTATGAAATTTACTAGTGGGGCATTGAATACCAACTTAAATGACACTAATGTTACAAAGGACATCTTCGAGAAAGGAGGGGACGTGACCGGCCAGTTCTGACCTGCCTTCTCATGGGCAACAAATCTGCTTTTTAGGCTCTTTCTAGGGTCCGGGGGAATCGGTCCCTTGAGCCTGCTGGGGTGGGGGGGGGGGCGGGGGCGGTTAGATTAAGATTTTAATTCATTTCCCAACCTGTGGTGGTGGCAGCGGCAGCGGCGGCGGGAGGGGTGGCGGCAGGGAGCAGCGGCGGCGGGAGGGAGCGGCGGTGGCGGCGGGAGCGGTGGCAGGAGCCCTGGCAGGAGGGAGCGGCGGCGGGAGCGGTGGCAGGAGCCCTGGAGGGAGGGGTGGCGGCGGCGGGAGCGGTGGCAGGAGCCCTGGAGGGAGGGGTGGCGGCGGCAGGAGCGGTGGCAGGAGCCCTGGCGGGAGGGAGCGGCGGTGGCGGCGGCGGTGGCAGCGGGAGTGGTGGCAGGAGCCCTGGCGGGAGGGAGCGGCGGTGGCGGCGGCGGTGGCAGCGGGAGCGGTGGCAAGAGCCCTGGCGGGAGGGAGCGGCGGCGGCGGCGGCGGCGGGAGCAGTGGCAGGAGCGGCGGCAGGGGCGAGAGCAGTTGTCATCTTCTTCATCACCGTCATCGCCTCCATAAAAACACCGAATGATGTCTCTCTATCCACCAAAGGTGTCGGTTCGCCTCCAGATGATAAAGCAGCCTTTCTCTAGGCCTAGTTCTCCAAGTCTGCGCTTGACCCTGGTGATGCCACACCCACCTCCTTTATAGCCACCGGGGGTCGGCCATCCCGCCAAGACTGCCCTAGCGCGCTCCAGCAACTATCAGGCTAGGAACCCTTAAGCGCCCTCGGTGGTGATGGCGGTGGCAGTGGTGACACTGACTCTCTTGAGAAGAAAGGAATGTCTAGCTATTTATTTACACACAGGTGCACACGCACGGCAAGCAAGCGCCCCATAGACGCCGCTTATTCTCATTTCTGCACTCTTTCTTCACTGATCTCCACAGAGTCCAGTAGCCCACAAAGTCAATAAAGTCCTCAGAATCACACTCACATCCTCATGGTAATATCCGTTTCTCTCTCTCTCTCTCTCTCTCTCTCTCTCTCTCTCTCTGTGTATATATATATATGGCAATTTCTCACTAGGTATAATTTCTCTATATATATAAATTTCTATATATAATTTCTATATATAAATATATATTAATAAAGTCCTCAGACTATATAAACATATATATGTATATATATAGAGAGAGAAATTTTTATCTCTCCCTCCCTGCATTTTCTGGTAAATCCCTTTTCCTTAATTTTTTATTTTGAGACAGAATCTCACTTTTAGGGCCCGGGCTAGAGTGCTATGGCTTCAGCTTAGCTCACAGCAACCTCCAACTCCTGGGCTCAAGTGATCCTTCTGTCTCAGCCTCCCGAGTAGCTGGGAGTACAGACATGCACCACCATGCCCGGCTTATTGTGTGTGTGTGTGTATGTGTGTTTAGTTGGCAAATTAATTTCTTTCTATTTATAGTAGAGATGGGCTTGCTCTTGCTCAGGCCGGTTTTGAACTCCTGACCTTGAGCAATCCACCCGCCTCGGCCTCCCAGAGTGCTAGGATTATAGGCATGGGCCACCACGCCCAACCCCTTTTGCTTCATTTTTAATTATTAGGGTACCTAATATTTGTATAGTTTTTGGGTGAGTGACAGGGTCTGTCTCCCTCTATCGAACAGGGTACGATGCATCCTTGGTCACTGCAACCTCAAACACCTGGGCTCCATCGATCCTCCTGCCTCAACCTCAGGAGTCGAGTCGCTGGGACTACAGGCTTGTGCCACCATACTTGCCCGATGCTGCTTCTTCCCTCCCTCCCTGGCAGTACCGCTGAAATTCCCAGTAGCACCTATTAGAATCCCAATGAGCCCCTAGGATGAGTTCAAAGAACAGATCTAAATTTCTGACGCTAGGACCCTAAAAGACATCAGATGAAAAAAAAAACGGAAAACAAAACCAAGAATTCCATCATCCTAGCACTTTGGGAAGCCTGGGTGAGAGGATCACTGGAGGCCAGGAGTTTGAGGTGGCGCTGAGCTATGAGGATGCCACTGCCCTTTAGCCTGGGAACCAGAGTGAGAGCCTGCCAAAAAAAGAGAAAAGGAAAGGAAAAGAGAAGAGAGAGAGAGAGAGAGATGAATCTATCTATTGCATTTCCTACCCTTTAGGTGACTGGGCCTCAGCAGGGCCATGCGAATTGACAAAGTTGGCGTTGCTAACAAATAAAACGCTGGGGTTCAAACTCTCAGTTTTCCCAATAAAGCCTATCCCCCTACCAACCATAGTGTGCCACCTCTGACAGTATATACCCCCCAGAGGAGAGCCGTGGAGGCCGTGCTTGGATAGACAGAGCCAACGGGTGGAGATCGGGGAGTCTGTGCTTTGCAGTCAGTCTAGAGGCACATGGAGCCACTCAAACTGCTTGTGAGGAAAAATACCACGTCCTAGGGAAACAGAGACGTCTGCCATGGCCAGGTAAAATTTAGGAAAAGAAATGAAACGTCTCCTCCTCTGGCAGTGCTCTCTGGTCAGGTACTGACCCCTTCCAGTCACAGATTCAGATACATCCTTTCATGGAAGCGTGGTCCACAAGTCACTCTTTGCGATGAAAACTGAACTCTAATGTTTTGCTAAAAACTCCTTCCTAAGGAGGCCAGCTGGGTTAGGCTGGCAAATAATAAAGAGGCCAGCGGGGTTAGGCTGACAAAGGGTAAATTCCCACAAAGCGGCTTTTGGTCACCAAATAAAGCAGTGGTTTACTTCCTGGCCTGATTCTGGTATGGCATTAACATCACCTAAAAGATAAAAAGCCCCTGTCTTAACTCAAGCATCCTGGCAGATGCCTATCATAAATCTAAAATGTCTTAACTGAGCATCCTAGCAGGCCCCTCTTCTTCAATTTAAAGCATCTTAAAACATCCTAGCAGGCGCCTATTGTAAATTTAAAATGTCCTCCTGTCTAGACCTCCCAGAGTGCCCACGACCTTATCTTAAAATAAGCATATCCTTTCTAGTCTTCTAAATAAATAAATAAAAATCATACTATTGCTGGCACTTAAAATCATCCAAAAAAAAAAAAATAATAAACTTGCCTCCCTCCAAAAAGTTAATAAGAAAATACTTAAGACTGTCTCAAAATTAAAAAAACTAGCAAAAGCCGCTTCTAAAATCAAAAACGCTCCAAAAATTGTCTCTCCTCCTGCTCCCCCTAACCCTCTCTTCTCTAAATTTCCTTATCCTAATAATTTCATTTCCCCCCCATTCCTTCACCTCAAGCTATAAAAAAATCAAAAATAGCTAAAAAAAAAAATAAATAAAATAGTTATTGCTCCCTTTAAAATAAAACCCACTGAGAGAGGAGACCCTAATGTATTCTATACACCCTAGACCAAGACAGAATTAAAGGCACTGGTGTCTGGGTTCCCTAATCCAACTCAAGACCCCCTCGGGTTTGCCAAAAAATTCCAATTAACACTTAAGACCTATAATCCAGGTTTCTCTAACCTATATCAGCTAATTAAGTTACTAGTCCCCAAAAACAAAGCTAAAAAATGGTTCAAAATAGCAGGTTAAAAACAACCTTTAAGAAATTTTAATAAAATAAATAGAAATAAAACAAAATACAAAGAGCTCTGTGACCGCCTCTATAAAAACTTACCACAAATTTTCCCTAAAGTTATAAATTGGGCAATAGTGCAACAATATAAAATACGCCCAAATAAAACCATACCTGACTTTTATAACAGGTTTAAAAAAACATTCAAACGATATTCAAAAATACCTCCTAAAAATTTTGAGCATAGTAAAAGTGACACTTTACTAAATTCTAAATTCATACGAGGCTTAAACGACAAATCAGTGACCCTAATAAAAAAAAAGAATGTGGCCTAGGCTTCTCTGCCCACTAACAGCCTAGTCATCCTAGCCGACCAATTGTCACAAACAATAGTTAAAAAACAAAAAAAACGGCCTCCAAAATTATGAGTTTACAGCTAAAGCAACTTAATAACCAAGTCAAAAGGGTTCTGTCCCCTGCAAAAATCACAGCTGGCCACCAAAAAAGTGGTTTGTTATTACTGCAAAAAAAAAGGGCCACCTTAAAAGAAATTCTAAAAAACTTAAATGGGTGCTTACATAAAAAGAGCAAAAGGCCTTAGAGGGAGGCACCGAAAAAACTTTAAAACCAAAACAGAGAGGCTCCAAAAAAATAGAGAGGGTTTTCCCCTTACTTCTAACAGACACTCTAAAAAAAATAAAAATATCCATAAATAAAAAAGACACCAGAGCCCTTATAGACACTGGTGCCACGCTATCAGTCCTCAACCCTACCTTAATTAAACACCCTCTCCCTCAGAGTAAAATAAAAATCCAAACAATAAAAGTTTCAAACTCCCCAATGGTTGCCTTTAAATCTAATCCACTCCAATTTCAAGTAAGAGAGCTTACAAGACAGCATGTTTTCCTTTTAATAGAGAGTGCTCCTATACACCTGCTGAGACAAAATTTCTTAGAGACCCATAATGCCCACATCTCATTTTCACACACACACAAAATAATAATTCTCAGTTTGGGAGACACAGAAGACTTACAAAACCCTACATGCAGCATCATGCTTGCTGAGGTTAATAGAGATTTTAAACAGGGGGACATAGAGCCTTTCTTATCCAAAATACCAAATTCTCTATGAGCAAACTCTTCCACAGATATTAGACAAATGAAGCCAACAGTTCCCATAAAAATCACCACAAATGAGTCTAAACCCCTGCCAAACATTAAACGATGCCCCCTTAGGCCTAAAGCCTTACTAAAAATCAAGCCAATCGTTCAAGACTACTTCAATAAAAGACTCATAATACCCTGCACCAGCCCTTATAACACACCGATCCTCCCAGTCAAAAAACCAAATAAAAAAGGCTGGCAGTTTGTTCAAGACCTAAGAGCCATAAATCAAATGATAGTTCCGAGGCATCCTGTCGTCCCTAACCCCCACACCTTACTGTCCGACATTCCTATCACTGCCAGCCACTTCTCTGTCATTGACTTTTAGGGTGCTTTCTTTAGCACACCTATAAATCAGAATAGTCGATATCTTTTTGCCTTCACTTAAAAAAATCGCCAGGATACATAGACAGTCTTGGCCCAGGGTTACTCTAAAAGTCCTACATATTTTTCTCAAATATTAAAGGCAAATTTAAATGATATTATATTCCAAAATAAATCTACTCTAATTCAATATATAAATAATTTGCTGTTGTGTTCACCCTCCCTAAATGAATGCAAAAAAGACACTATATACCTGCTACGGCAGCTTGCCTTAAAGGGACACAGAGTGTCCAAAAATAAATGACAATTTTGTCTCCCCCAAGTTAAATACTTAGGGCGCACAATTTCCCCAAAAAGACTTCTTATAAACCCCAAAAAAATCTCTGCCATCATGGCCTTTCCTTTGCCCAAAACAAAAAAAAAAAAAACAATTAAGAGGGTTTTTAAAGCTAACAAGCTACTGCAAAAGTTAAATTCCAAACTACTCATTAATGGCCCAGCCCTTATACAAAAAACTAAAGCATCACCAACCAGACCCGATTTGCTAAAAAATAAAATAAAAAGCAATATATAAAAGATTTAAAACAGGCTCTTACCCAGGCACCTGCTTTAAGACACCCAAACTATAGCCTTCCTTTTTATACATAAAATAAATAAAAATGCGCTTAAAATATTAACTCAAAAGCATGGCGACAGTCACAGGCCAGTTAGTTATTTCAGCCGACAGTCAGACCCAGTAGCAAAAGGACACCCCACTTATAGGAGAGCCATATCAGCTACAGCCATTTTATATAAAAAAATTAAAAAATTTGTCCTAGAGTCCCCCCTGATAATTTATGCCCCTCATTCTATAAAATCTCTCCTAAACTCTCACCACACTCAACACTATTCTATAAGTCGCCTTACCTCCTATAAAGTGCTTTTGCTCTCTGCCCCTAACATCACTTTAAAACACTACAATATTCTTAACCCTGCAACTCTTCTCCCTCTTCCGGGTGAGCAAAAAAAAAAAAACATAACCACAGTCTACTAACTAATATCTTACTCTCTCCTAGAGCAAATTTGCAAAAAACCCCTATCAAAAATGCTAAATTAATTTGCTTTACGAATGGTTCTTATTTAAAAGACCATCAGAGACATTATCAAGCAAAATATGCTGTCACTTCCACAGTAGACATAATAAAAAGCGCCCAACTCAAAAGAGTAAAATCAGCCCAAATGGCTAAATTAATAGCATTAACTAGAGCTTATATTTTAGCTAAAAAAAAAAATAGCTAATATATACACTAATAGCCGCTATGCCTTTAAAATAGCCCATAATTTTGGCAAAAAAAATAATTTTGACAAAGATAAGCTTGAGCACCCTCACCATCCAAAAATATGACCACCTAGCTAGGGATCCGGATCACATGTAATAGAAAAGAGAAAGCTCCCACAGATACAAGAATGTGAGAACCCCAAAACACTGCAAAATAATTTAAAGAGGTTTTTCTGAGCCCAATGTCAGAGACCATGGCCCTGAGAGCTGCACCCAAGAAGCCTTGCGCAAGGGGTCCCATGGTGGTGGGGCGGGTCACAGTTTAGCTTCATACATTTTAGGGAGACAGGAATGACATGTAAAATCACAGATGCATATATGAAGGGACATATTAGTCTGAGCTGAAAAGGCCAGACATCTGCAAGAGGGGGGAGGGGGAGGCCAGGGTGCCGGTTTTACAGGTTTACAGCTGGGTTGAGAGACTCTTTGATTTGCAATTGATGAAAGAAATGCACTTCTGCCTAAAGGATTGGAATGTTTTCAGTTAAGATAAGGATTTTGCTAATAACAGGCCGGCTACCAGACATTTACCCAAAACTCAAGGGCTCTATAATGAAGCAAAGAGGGCCCCTTCTCCTCTGGCTGACACTGGCACCTGTAGTTAGTTGTCACCTAGCTGCCACTTTGATCAGACATGGGGATGGGGAAAATCAGGAGATGTTGGGAGCTTAAGAGTTAACACCACCCCCACCCAAGGTGTGGAGGTCGGCTTTCAAATCTGCTGGGGTGTAGAACAAGGTTCTTCCTGTGCCCGCCAGCCCCAGGCGCTTCTGGCCTCCAGAGGGTCTCCCCCCACCCCACCCTCCCTGTTGTCCGAGGGAGGGGCCCCTCCTCCTCCCGCTCCCTGCCTGCCTCCCCGCCCCCACCGTAGGCCTCTGCCCAGGGTTTTTTTTTTTCTTTTCCGGGTTTCTGTTTTATCTTTGTTTTTAGTGTTTTTTTTAGGTTTATGGAATATCGTTTAAAAATTAAATCACAGAATGAATTCTACAACAACTTGTGGCTTTTTATCCTAGGCTGAGAGCAATGTATTTTCTCATCCTGTGAATTTCCCTGTCTTGGAAGAAATGCAAAGTTGATCCTGGGGGTTTCAAACCATATTCTGGTTTCCCTGAACAGAAAGACCTTGAACACGGTTTATTTGACCATGTCTCTGTGTGCCTGCACGTGGGTGCCTGTCCTTATTCCTTTTGGGCACCGGGCTCTTTGGTCTCACAAAGTGGGCCTTCCTTGGTCCTGGACTGAGGCCTAACGGACTTAGGGATCAGATTGAAGGGACTTGACTACAGTAACCCGGGTCAGGGAAATTTTATTGATTTGAAAGTATACATTTCTAAATAAACAGGGTGAGTGACACATTCCAGAGGGGCCTCTGTCCCTGGATAGGTGTCCGGGAGGGTCCCCTCCTGCAGCTTGTTGTGGTAGCTCCACATTTAGGAGAGGAAAATCATTCATTTCCCTAATGATCCTAGATGAGTCTTCTCAATTTTTTATGATGTCCTGGAAACATATAAAACACACTTCCTACTAAACATAGCCGACCACAAAGTTCCTCCCAGGAAAAAATATTCAACATCATGAATTTCCCAGTATAATAGAGGGAATGGTCTAGACAGAGGGAAGAAAAAAATAAAGGACAGAAACATTTTGTGTCCTTTAAAACTTCCCCCCCACCCCCTGATGTTGGAAACTTGTAGTCTGGCCTCTATCCCCAAGAGGAGTTAATTCCTTTCTTAAAACTTCTGAGCAGTCCCCAGACCCACAGGCCTTGTTTTTGACCCAGCTGAGACCAGTGAAATGATTAACCACAATAATGGCTAAAGCAGAGAACCCTCCCTCTATGTATTTTTTAACATAATTTTATTTATGTGTTTGTGTGTGTGTGTTTAGTTGGCCAATTAATTTCTTTCTATTTATAGTAGAGATGGTCTTGCTCTTCCTCAGGCTGGTTTTGAACTCCCATCCTTGAGCAATCTTCCTGCCTCAGTCTCCCAGAGAGCTAGGATTACAGCTGTACTGGGCCTGAGAGAAATTTTTATCTCTCCCTACCTGCTTATCTCTTTTATTCTGTCTATAGCAGATTTATATATATATACATGTATATATATATATATAGAGAGAGAGGAATTTATATCTCTCCCTCCCTTCTTATTTCTTTTATTCTGTCTATAGCAGATTTATATATAGAGAGAGAGAGAGAGTGAAAAATTGATCTCTCCATCCCTGCTTATCTCTTTTATTCTGTCTATAGCAGATTTATATATATATATATAGAGAGAGAGAAAGAGACAGAGAGACACACAGAGAGAGAGAGAGATATCAATCCATTGCATTCCCTAGACTTTAGGTGACTGGGCCTCAGCAGGGCAATGTGAATTGACAAAATTTGTGTTGCTAACAAATAAAACGCTGGGGTTCAAACTAACAGTTTTCCCAATAAAACCTATCCCCCTTCCAATCATACTGTGCCACCTCTGGACTGTGAGGGGGTCGCCAGCCCAGCAAAGCCTCCTCCCACCTCCTTGCTGTGATTTCTCCTCACCCCTTGTCTTTTCCTTGCAAGCTGGCCTCACTTTAGGGGTCTACTTAACTGGATCTCAAGCTTGACTCTACTTTTATCATGTTAATGTCTCCCTCTGACCAAACTTCTGTTGCATTGCAAAACGTTTGACTGAAACTGTCATTCAGTATTCAATCCGGGGTCCACCTCATGTATCAGTTCCCTGGCCAGTTCCTGGACAAAAGAACACTTTGGAGAAAATCACAGAAAACAAATGTGGCCTCCTTCCACTGTATGCTGGTTTAGAGCCTCATGAGTCTATCTGATCATTCCCCCAAAATCTAATATATTGCCACAAACACTTTTTTTCTCTCTCCCTGTCATTCTATGTCATGTTTCTTCTTCCTCTTCTTTATAAGATTCTAGAAATCTTTAATCATGCATCAAAGGCACTAAATTTCCTATCTGTAAATGGGACCACATTGTCTTCCGTCGCCTATCAGGTACCCTACATTTTTATCTTTCAACCCATACATTCTTAGAGTCCTAGAATGTTTAAAATTTAAATATAACTTCAAAATTATATTAGAAATTTGATTCAGATTTGCTTTTTGCACATATCTGTCAATACAATCTCCCCCGACTTCTCACTAAGAGACTCATAAAGGCTCAGAAGGAAATGGAAATACACAAAATTGAAATTCATATCATCCAGAAAAACTAGCTCACAGCAACCTCAACCTCCTGGGCTCAAGCAATCATCCTGCCTCACCTCCGAAATAGCTGGGACTACAGGCATGTGCCGCCACGCCTGGCTCATTTTTCTTTCTATATATATTACTTGGCCAATTAATTTCTTTGTGTTTATAGTAGAGATGGGGTCTTGCTCTTGCTGAGGCTGGTTTGAAATCCTGACCTCCAGCAATCCTCCTGCCTCAGTCTCCCAGAGAGCTAGGATTACAGGTGTGCTAGGCCTGAGAGAAATTTTTTTCTCTCCCTCCCTGCTTATCTCTTTAATTCTGTCTATAGCAGATTTATATATATATATATACACAGAGAGAGAGAAAGAGAGAGAGAGTGAAATATTATCTCTCCCTCCCTGCTTATCTCTTTTATTCTGTCTATAGCAGATTTATATATATATATATATAGAGAGAGAGAGAGAGAATTTATATTTCTCCCTCCCTTCTTATCTCTTTTATTCTGTCTATAGCAGATTTATATATATACACAGAGAGAGAGAGAGAGAGTGAAATTTTTATCTCTCCCTCCCTTCTTATCTCTTTTATTCTGTCTATAGCAGATTTATATATATATACATACATACAGAGAAAGAGAGAGAGAGTGAAATTTTTATCTCTGAATCCCTGCTTTTACTGCTAAGTCCATAGTTCTTAATTTTTTTTTTTTTTTTTTTTTAGACAGTGTCTCACTTTTGGTGCCTGGGCTAGAGTGCTATGGTGTCAGTTTAGCTCACAACAACCTCAAACTCCTGGCCTCAAGTCATCCTTCTGTCTCAGTCTCTTGAGTAGCTGGGACTACAGGCATGTGCCAGCATGCCTGGCTAATTTTTGTTTCTCTATATATTACTTGGCTAATTAATTTCTTTCTATTTATAGTACAGATGGAGTCTTGCTGTTGCTCCCACTGATTTGAACTCCTGACCTCCAGCATCCTCCCCCCTTGGCCTCCCAGAGAACTAGGATTATAGGTGTGCTGGGCCTGAGAGAAATTTTTATCTCTCCCTCCCTGCTGATGTCTTTTATTCTGTCTATAGCAGACATATATATGTATATATATATATATATATATATATATATATATATATAGAGAGAGAGAGAGAGAGAGAGAGAGAGAGAGAGAGAAATTATTATCTCTCCCCCCCCCTGGTTTTTCTGGTAAGTAAGACCTTTTTTATTATTATTAATTTTTTCTTTCTTTTTGAGACAGAGTCTCACTTTTGGTGCCTGGGCTAGAGTGCTATGGCATCAGCTTAGCTCACAGCAACCTCAAACTCCTGGGCTCAAGTGATCCTTCTGTCTCAGCCTCTTGAGTAGTTGGGACTACAGGCATGTGCCAGCATGCCTGGCTAATTTTTCTTCCTATATATATTACTTGGCCAATTAATTTCTTTCTATTTATAGTAGAGATGGGGTCTTCCTCTTGCTCAGGCTGGTTTGAATTCCTCACCTCCAGCAATCCTCCTACCTTAGCCTCCCAGAGCCAAGATTCCAGCTGTGCTGGGCCTGAGAGAAATTTTTATGTCTTCCTCCCTGCTTATCTCTTTTCTCTTTTATTCTGTCTATAGCAGACATTCTGTCTATAGCAGCAGTGTGATATGGTCGCCAGCCCCACAAAGCCTCCTCCTACCTCCTTGCTGTGATTTCTCCTTACCCCTTGTCTTTTCCTTGCTAGCTTGCCTCACTTTAGGGGTCCACTTAACTGGATCTCAAGCTTGACTCTACTTTTATCATGTTAATGTCTCCCTCTGACCAAAGTTCTCTTGCATTCCAAAATGTTTTACTGAAACTGTCATTCAGTATTCAATCCGGGGTCCACCTCATTTATCAGTTCTCTGGGCCAGTTCCTGGACAAAAGAACACTTTGGAGAAAATCACAGAAAATATATACAGAGAGAGAGAGAGAGAGAGAGAGAGAGAGAGAGAGAGAGAGAGAGAGAGAAATTATTATCTCTCCCTCCCTGCTTTTTCTGGTAAGTAAGACCTTTTTTATTATTATTAATTTTTTTTTTTTTTGAGACAGAGTCTCACTTTTAGGGCCCAGGCTAGGGTGCTATGGCTTCAGCTTAGCTCACAGCAACCTCCAACTCCTGGGCTCAAGTGATCCTTCTTTCTCGGCCTCCCGAGTAGCTGGGAGTACAGACATTCACCACCATGCCCGGCTTATTGTGTGTGTGTGTGTGTGTGTGTGTGTGTGTTTCGTTGGCCAATTAATTTCTTTCTATTTTTGTAGAGATGGGGTCTTGCTCTTCTCCCACTGATTTGAACTCCTGACCTCCTGCAATCCTCCCCCCTCGGCCTCCCAGAGAGCTAGGATTACAGGTGTGCTGGGCCTGAGAGAAATTTTTATCTGTCCCTCACTGCTTATGTCTTTTATTCTGTCTATAGGAGACACACACACACACACACACACACATATATATATATGTAGAGAGAGAGAGAGAGAGAGAGAAATTTTTATCTCTCCCTCCCTGCTTTTTCTGGTAAATTCCTTTTCCTTAATTTTTTATTTTGAGACAGAGTCTCACTTTTGGTGCCAGGGCTAGAGTGCTATGGCGTCAGCTTAGCTCACAGCTACCTCAAACTCCTGGGCTCAAGTGATCCTTCTGTTTGAGCCTCCTGAGTAGCTGGAACTACAGACATGCACCACCATGCCCGGCTTATTATGTGTTTGTGTGTGTGTGTTTAATTGGCCAATTAATTTCTTTCTGTTTATAGTGACCCTAATAAAAAAAAAATAAGGGTTGCCTAGGCTTCCCTGCCCACTAACAGCCTAGTCATCCTAGCCGACCAATTTTCACAAACAATAGTTAAAAAACAAAAAAAAACGGCCTCCAAAATTATGAGTTTACAGCTAAAGCAACTTAATAACCAAGTCAACAGGTCAAAAGGGTTCTGTCCCCTGCAAAAATCACAGCTGGCCACCAAAAAAGTGATTTGTTATTACTGCAAATAAAGGAACACCTTTAAAAAAATTCTAAAAAACTTAAATGGGTGCTTACACAGAAAGAGCAAAAGGCCTTAGAGGGAGGCACCAAAAAACCTTTAAAACCAAAATAGAGGGGCTCCAAAAAAATAGAGAGGGTTTTCCCCTTACTTCTAACAAACACTCTAAAAAAAATTAAAATATCCATAAATAAAAAAGACACCAGAGCCCTTATAGACACTGGTGCCACGCTATCAGTCCTCAACCCTACCTTAATTAAACACCCTCTCCCTCAGAGTAAAATAAAAATCCAAATAATAAAAGTTTCAAACTCCCCAATGGTTGCCTTTAAATCTAATCCACTCCAATTTCAATTAAGAGAGCTTAGAAGACAGCATGTTTTCCTTTTAATAGAGAGTGCTCCTATACACCTGCTGAGACAAAATTTCTTAGAGACCCATAATGCCCACATCTCATTTTCACACACAAAAAAAATAATAATTCTCAATTTGAGAGACACAGAAGACTTACAAAACCCTACATGCAGCATCATGCTTGCTGAGGTTAATAGAGATTTTAAACAGGGGGACATAGGGCCTTTCTTATCCAAAATACCAAATTCTCTATGAGCAAACTCTTCCACAGATATTAGACAAATGAAGTCAACAGTTCCCATAAAAATCACCATAAATGAGTCTAAACCCCTGCCAAACATTAAACGATGCCCCCTTAGGCCTAAAGCCTTACTAAAAATCAAGCCAATCCTTCAAGACTACTTCAATAAAAGACTCATAATACCCTGCACCAGCCCTTATAACACACGGATCCTCCCAGTCAAAAAACCAAATAAAAAAGGCTGGCAGTTTGTTCAAGACCTAAGAGCCATAAATCAAATAATAGTTCCGAGGCATCCTGTCGTCCCTAACCCCCACACCTCACTGTCCGATATTCCCATCACCGCCAGCCACTTCTCTGTCATTGACTTATAGGGTGCTTTCTTTAGCACACCTATAAATCAGAATAGTCGATATCTTTTTGCCTTCACTTAAAAAAATCGCCAGTATACATAGACAGTCTTGCCCCAGGGTTACTCTAAAAGTCCTACATATTTTTCTCAAATATTAAAGGCAAATTTAAATGATATTATATTCCAAAATAAATCTACTCTAATTCAATATATAAATAATTTGCTGTTGTGTTCACCCTCCCTAAATGAATGCAAAAAAGACACTATATACCTGCTACGGCAGCTTGCCTTAAAGGGACACAGAGTGTCCAAAAATAAATGACAATTTTGTCTCCCCCAAGTGAAATACTTAGGGCACACAATTTCCCCAAAGAGACTTCTTATAAACCCCCCAAAAATCTCTGCCATCATGGCCTTTCCTTTGCCCAGAACAAAAAAAAACAATTAAGAGGGTTCTTAAAGCTAACAAGCTACTGCAAAAGTTAAATTCCAAACTACTCATTAATGGCCCAGCCCTTATACAGAAAACTAAAGCATCACCAACCAGACCCGATTTGCTAAAAAAAAAAAAATAAAAAGCAATATATAAAAGATTTAAAACAGGCTCTTACCCAGGCACCTGCTTTAAGACACCCAAACTATAGCCTTCCTTTTTTCCTTTTTATACATAAAATAAATAAAAATGCGCTTAAAATATTAACTCAAAAGCATGGCGACAGTCACAGGCCTGTTAGTTATTTCAGCGGACAGTCAGACCCAGTAGCAAAAGGACACCCCCCTTATAGGAGAGCTATATCAGCTACAGCCATTTTATATAAAAAAATTAAAAAATTTGTCCTAGAGTCCCCCCCTAATAATTTATGCCCCTCATTCTATAAAATCTCTCCTAAACTCTCACCACACTCAACACTATTCTATAAGTCGCCTTACCCCCTATAAAGTGCTTTTGCTTTCTGCCCCTAACATCACTTTAAAACACTACAATATTCTTAACCCTGCAACTCTTCTCCCTCTTCCGGGTGAGCAAAAAAAAAACATAACCACAGTCTACTAACTAATATCTTACTCTCTCCTAGAGCAAATTTGCAAAAAACTCCTATCAAAAATGCTAAATTAATTTGGTTTACGAATGGTTCTTATTTAAAAGACCATCAGAGACATTATCAAGCAAAATATGCTGTCACTTCCACAGTAGACATAATAAAAAGCGCCCAACTCAAAAGAGTAAAATCAGCCCAAATGGCTAAATTAATAGCATTAACGAGAGCTTATATTTTAGCTAAAAAAAAAATAGCTAATATATACACTAATAGCCACTATGCCTTTAAAATAGCCCATAATTTTGGCAAAAAAAAATAATAATTTTGACAAAGATAAGTTTGAGCACCCTCACCGTCCAAAAATATGAACACCTAGCTAGGGATCGGATCACATGTAATAGAAAAGAGAAAGCTCCCACAGATACAAGAATGTGAGAACCCCAAAACACTGCAAAATAATTTAAAGAGATTTTTCTGAGCCCAATGTCAGAGACCATGGCCCTGAGAGCTGCACCCAAGAAGCCTTGTGCAAGGGGTCCCATGGTGGTGGGGCGGGTCACAGTTTAGCTTCATACATTTTAGGGAGACAGGAATGACATGTAAAATCACAGATCCATATATGAAGGGACATATTAGTCTGAGCTGAAAAGGCAGGACATCTGCAAGTGGGGGGAGGGGGAGGCCAGGGTGCCGGTTTTACAGGTTTACAGCTGGGTTGAAAGATTCTTTGATTTGCAATTGATGAAAGAAATGCACTTCTGCCTAAAGGCCTGGAATGTTTTCAGTTAAGATAAGGATGTTTGCTAATAACAGACCGGCTAGCAGACATTTACCCAAAACTCAAGGGCTCTATAATGAAGCAAAGAGGGTCCCT
This sequence comes from Microcebus murinus, assembly GCF_040939455.1. NCBI lineage: Eukaryota > Metazoa > Chordata > Mammalia > Primates > Cheirogaleidae > Microcebus > Microcebus murinus. The sequence continues at coordinate 43,733,126 of NC_134123.1, forward strand.
TCTCGTCTGGCTGACACTGGCACCTGTAGTTAGTTGTCACCTAGCTGCCACATTGATCAGACATGGGGATGGGTAAAATCAGGAGATGTTGGGAGCTTAAGAGTTAACACCACCCCCACCCAAGGTGTGGAGGTCGGCTTTCAAATCTGCTGGGGTGTAGAACAAGGTTCTTCCTGGGCCCGCCAGCCCCAGGCGCCTCTAGCCTTCCGGAGGTCTCCGCCCACCCTACCCTCCCTGTTGTCCCAGGAAGGGGCCCCTCCTCCTCCTCCCGCTCCCTGCCTGCCTCCCCGCCCCCACCGTAGGCCTCTGCCCAGGGTTTTTTTTTTTCTTTTCCGGGTTTCTGTTTTATCTTTGTTTTTAGTGTTTTTTTTAGGTTTATGGAATATCGTTTAAAAATTAAATCACAGAATGAATTGTACAACAACTTGTGGCTTTTTATCCTAGGCTGAGAGCAATGTATTTTCTCTTCCTGTGAATTTTCCTGTCCTGGAAGAAATGCGAAGTTGATCCTGGAGGTTTCAAACCATCTTCTGGTTTTCCTGAACAGAAAGACCTTGAACACGGTTTATTTGACCGTGTCTCTGTGTGCGTGCACGTGGGTGCCTGTCCTTATTCCTTTTGGGCACCGGGCTCTTTGGTCTCACAGAGTGGGCCTTCCTTGGTCGTGGACTGAGGCTGAACAGACTTAGGGATCAGATTGAAGGGACTTGACTACAGTAACCTGGGTGGGGGAAATTTTATTGATTTGAAAGTATACATTTCTAAATGAATAGGGTGAGTGACACATTCCAGAGGGGCCTCTGTCCCTGGATAGGTGTCCCGGAGGGTCCTCCTGCAGCTTGTTGTGGTACCTCCACATTTAGGAGAGGAAAATCATTCATTTCCCTAATGATCCTAGATGAGTCGGCTGAATTTTTTATGATGTCGTGGAAACATATAAAACACACTTCCTACTAAACATAGCCGACCACAAAGTTTCTCCCAGGAAAAAATATTCAACATCATGAATTTCCCAGTGTAATAGAGGGAATGGTCTAGACAGAGGGAAAAAAAAAATAAAGGACAGAAACCTTTTCTGTCCTTTTAAAACTTCCCCCCCACCCCCTGATGTTGGAAACTTGTAGTCTGGCCTCTATCCCCAAGAGGAGTTCAATCCTTTCTTAAAACTTCTGAGCGGTCCCCAGACCCACAGGCCTTGTTTTTGGCCCAGCTGAGACCAGTGAAATGATTAACCACAATAATGGCTAAAGCAGAGAACCCTCCCTCTATGTATTTTTTAACATAATTTTATTTATGTGTTTGTGTGTGTGTGTTTAGTTGGCCAATTAATTTCTTTCTATTTATAGTAGAGATGGTCTTGCTCTTCCTCAGGCTGGTTTTGAACTCCCATCCTTGAGCAATCTTCCTGCCTCAGCCTCCCAGAGAGCTAGGATTACAGCTGTACTGGGCCTGAGAGAAATTTTTATCTCTCCCTCCCTGCTTATCTCTTTTATTCTGTCTATAGCAGATTTATATATATATACATGTATATATATATATATAGAGAGAGAGAGGAATTTATATCTCTCCCTCCCTTCTTATTTCTTTTATTCTGTCTATAGCAGATTTATATATATATATATATATATAGAGAGAGAGAGAGAGAGAGAGAGAGAGAGTGAAAAATTTATCTCTCCATCCCTGCTTATCTCTTTTATTCTGTCTATAGCAGATTTATATATATATATATAGAGAGAGAGAGAGAGAGACAGAGAGACACAAACAGAGAGAGAGAGATATCAATCCATTGCATTCCCTAGACTTTAGGTGACTGGGCCTCAGCAGGGCAATGTGAATTGACAAAATTTGTGTTGCTAACAAATAAAACGCTGGGGTTCAAACTAACAGTTTTCCCAATAAAACCTATCCCCCTTCCAATCATACTGTGCCACCTCTGGACTGTGAGGGGGTCGCCAGCCCAGCAAAGCCTCCTCCCACCTCGTTGCTGTGATTTCTCCTCACCCCTTGTCTTTTCCTTGCAAGCTGGCCTCACTTTAGGGGTCTACTTAACTGGATCTCAAGCTTGACTCTACTTTTATCATGTTAATGTCTCCCTCTGACCAAACTTCTGTTGCATTGCAAAACGTTTGACTGAAACTGTCATTCAGTATTCAATCCGGGGTCCACCTCATGTATCAGTTCCCTGGCCAGTTCCTGGACAAAAGAACACTTTGGAGAAAATCACAGAAAACAGATGTGGCCTCTTTCAACTGTATGGTGGTTTAGAGCCTCATGAGTCTATCTGATCATTCCCCCAAAATTTAATATATTGCCACAAACACTTTTTTTCTCTCTCCCTGTCATTCTATGTCATGTTTCTTCTTCCTCTTCTTTATAAGATTCTAGAAATCTTTAATCATGCATCAAAGGCACTAAATTTCCTATCTGTCAATGTGACCACATTGTCTTCCGTCGCCTATCAGGTACCCTACATTTTTATCTTTCAACCCATACATTCTTAGAGTCCTAGAATGTTTAAAATTTAAATATAACTTAAAAATTATATTAGAAATTTGATTCAGATTTGCTTTTTGCACATATCTGTCAATACAATCTCCCCCGACTTCTCACTAAGAGACTCATAAAGGCTCAGAAGGAAATGGAAATACACAAAATTGAAATTCATATCATCCAGAAAAACTAGCTCACAGCAACCTCAACCTCCTGGGCTCAAGCAATCATCCTGCCTCACCTCCGAAATAGCTGGGACTACAGGCATGTGCCGCCACGCATGGCTCATTTTTCTTTCTATATATATTACTTGGCCAATTAATTTCTTTGTGTTTATAGTAGAGATGGGGTCTTGCTCTTGCTCAGGCTGGTTTGAAATCCTGACCTCCAGCAATCCTGCTGCCTCAGTCTCCCAGAGAGCTAGGATTACAGGTGTGCTAGGCCTGAGAGAAATTTTTTTCTCTCCCTCCCTGCTTACTCTTTAATTCTGTCTATAGCAGATTTATATATATATATACACAGAGAGAGAGAGAAAGAGAGAGTGAAATATTTATCTCTCCCTCCCTGCTTATCTCTTTTATTCTGTCTATAGCAGATTTATATATATATATATATATAGAGAGAGAGAGAGAGAGAGAGAGAGAATTTATATTTCTCCCTCCCTTCTTATCTCTTTTATTCTGTCTATAGCAGATTTATATATATACACAGAGAGAGAGAGAGAGTGAAATTTTTATCTCTGAATCCCTGCTTTTACTGCTAAGTCCATAGTTCTTAATTTTTTTTTTTTTTTTTTTTTTTAGACAGTGTCTCACTTTTGGTGCCCGGGCTAGAGTGCTATGGTGTCAGTTTAGCTCACAACAACCTCAAACTCCTGGCCTCAAGTCATCCCAAGTCATCCTTCTGTCTCAGTCTCTTGAGTAGCTGGGACTACAGGCATGTGCCAGCATGCCTGGCTAATTTTTGTTTCTCTATATATTACTTGGCTAATTAATTTCTTTCTATTTATAGTACAGATGGAGTCTTGCTGTTGCTCCCACTGATTTGAACTCCTGACCTCCAGCATCCTCCCCCCTTGGCCTCCCAGAGAACTAGGATTATAGGTGTGCTGGGCCTGAGAGAAATTTTTATCTCTCCCTCCCTGCTGATGTCTTTTCTTCTGTCTATACCAGACATATATATGTATATATATATATATATATATATATATATATATATAGAGAGAGAGAGAGAGAGAGAGAGAGAGAGAGAGAAATTATTATCTCTCCCCCCCCTGGTTTTTCTGGTAAGTAAGACCTTTTTTATTATTATTAATTTTTTCTTTCTTTTTGAGACAGAGTCTCACTTTTGGTGCCTGGGCTAGAGTGCTATGGCATCAGCTTAGCTCACAGCAACCTCAAACTCCTGGGCTCAAGTGATCCTTCTGTCTCAGCCTCTTGAGTAGTTGGGACTACAGGCATGTGCCAGCATGCCTGGCTAATTTTTCTTCCTATATATATTACTTGGCCAATTAATTTCTTTCTATTTATAGTAGAGATGGGGTCTTCCTCTTGCTCAGGCTGGTTTGAATTCCTCACCTCCAGCAATCCTCCTACCTTGGCCTCCCAGAGCCAAGATTCCAGCTGTGCTGGGCCTGAGAGAAATTTTTATGTCTCCCTCCCTGCTTATCTCTTTTCTCTTTTATTCTGTCTATAGCAGACATTCTGTCTATAGCAGCAGTGTGATATGGTCGCCAGCCCCACAAAGCCTCCTCCTACCTCCTTGCTGTGATTTCTCCTTACCCCTTGTCTTTTCCTTGCTAGCTTGCCTCACTTTAGGGGTCCACTTAACTGGATCTCAAGCTTGACTCTACTTTTATCATGTTAATGTCTCCCTCTGACCAAAGTTCTCTTGCATTCCAAAATGTTTTACTGAAACTGTCATTCAGTATTCAATCCGGGGTCCACCTCATTTATCAGTTCTCTGGGCCAGTTCCTGGACAAAAGAACACTTTGGAGAAAATCACAGAAAATATATACAGAGAGAGAGAGAGAGAGAGAGAGAGAGAGAGAGAGAGAGAAATTATTATCTCTCCCTCCCTGCTTTTTCTGGTAAGTAAGACCTTTTTTATTATTATTAATTTTTTCTTTTTTTTTGAGACAGAGTCTCACTTTTAGGGCCCAGGCTAGGGTTCTATGGCTTCAGCTTAGCTCACAGCAACCTCCAACTCCTGGGCTCAAGTGATCCTTCTTTCTCGGCCTCCCGAGTAGCCCGGCTTATTGTGTGTGTGTGTGTGTGTGTGTGTGTGTTTAGTTGGCCAATTAATTTCTTTCTATTTTAGTAGAGATGGGGTCTTGCTCTTGCTCCCACTGATTTGAACTCCTGACCTCCTGCAATCCTTCCCCCTCGGCCTCCCAGAGAGCTAGGATTACAGGTGTGCTGGGCCTGAGAGAAATTTTTATCTGTCCCTCACTGCTTATGTCTTTTATTCTGTCTATAGGAGACACACACACACACACACACACACACACATATATATATATGTAGAGAGAGAGAGAGAGAGAGAAATTTTTATCTCTCCCTCCCTGCTTTTTCTGGTAAATTCCTTTTCCTTAATTTTTTATTTTGAGACAGAGTCTCACTTTTGGTGCCAGGGCTAGAGTGCTATGGCGTCAGCTTAGCTCACAGCTACCTGAAACTCCTGGGCTCAAGTGATCCTTCTGTTTGAGCCTCCTGAGTAGCTGGAACTACAGACATGCACCACCATGCCCGGCCTATTATGTGTTTGTGTGTGTGTGTGTTTAGTTGGCCAATTAATTTCTTTCTATTTATAGTGACCCTAATAAAAAAAAATAAGGGTGGCCTAGGCTTCTCTGCCCACTAACAGCCTAGTCATCCTAGCCGACCAATTTTCACAAACAGTAGTTAAAAAACAAAAAAAAACGGCCTCCAAAATTATGAGTTTACAGCTAAAGCAACTTAATAACCAAGTCAAAAGGGTTCCGTCCCCTGCAAAAATCACAGCTGGCCATCGAAAAAGTGATTTGTTATTACTGAAAATAAAAGGGACACCTTAAAAAAAATTCTAAAAAACTTAAATGGGTGCTTACACAAAAAGAGCAAAAGGCCTTAGAGGGAGGCACCAAAAAAACTTTAAAACCAAAATAGAGAGGCTCCAAAAAAATAGAGAGGGTTTTCCCCTTACTTCTAACAGACACTCTAAAAAAAATAAAAATATCCATAAATAAAATAGACACCAGAGCCCTTATAGACACTGGTGCCACGCTATCAGTCCTCAACCCTACCTTAATTAAACACCCTCTCCCTCAGAGTAAAATAAAAATCCAAATAATAAAAGTTTCAAACTCCGCAATGGTTGCCTTTAAATCTAATCCACTCCAATTTCAATTAAGAGAGCTTAGAAGACAGCATGTTTTCCTTTTAATGGATAGTGCTCCTATACACCTGCTGAGACAAAATTTCTTAGAGACCCATAATGCCCACATCTCATTTTCACACACACAAAAAATAATAATTCTCAATTTGAGAGACACAGAAGACTTACAAAACCCTACATGCAGCATCATGCTTGCTGAGGTTAATAGAGATTTTAAACAGGGGGACATAGAGCCTTTCTTATCCAAAATACCAAATTCTCTATGAGCAAACTCTTCCACAGATATTAGACAAATGAAGTCAACAGTTCCCATAAAAATCACCATAAATGAGTCTAAACCCCTGCCAAACATTAAACGATGCCCCCTTAGGCCTAAAGCCTTACTAAAAATCAAGCCAATCGTTCAAGACTACTTCAATAAAAGACTCATAATACCCTGCACCAGCCCTTATAACACACCGATCCTCCCAGTCAAAAAACCAAATAAAAAAGGTTGGCAGTTTGTTCAAGACCTAAGAGCCATAAATAAAATGATAGTTCCGAGGTATCCTGTCATCCCTAACCCCCACACCTTACTGTCCTACATTCCTATCACTGCCAGCCACTTCTCTGTCATTGACTTTTATGGTGCTTTCTTTAGCACAACTATAAATCAGAATAGTGGATATCTTTCTGCCTTCACTGAAAAAAATCGCCAGCATACTTAGACAGTCTTGCCCCAGGGTTACTCTAAAAGTCCTACATATTTTTCTAAAATATTAAAGGCAAATTTAAATGATATTATATTCCAAGGACACCCCCCTTATAGGAGAGCCATATCAGCTACAGCCATTTCATATAAAAAAATTAAAAAATTTGTCCTAGAGTCCCCTCCTGATAATTTATGCCCCTCATTCTATAAAATCTCTCCTAAACTCTCACCACACTCAACACTATTCTATAAGTCGCCTTACCCCCTATAAAGTGCTTTTGCTTTCTGCCCCTAACATCACTTTAAAACACTACAATATTCTTAACCCTGCAACTCTTCTCCCTCTTCCGGGTGAGCAAAAAAAAAAAAAACATAACCACAGTCTACTAACTAATATCTTACTCTCTCCTAGAGCAAATTTGCAAAAAACTCCTATCAAAAATGCTAAATTAATATGGTTTATGAATGGTTCTTATTTAAAAGACCATCAGAGACATTATCAAGCAAAATATGCTGTCACTTCCACAGTAGACATAATAAAAAGCGCCCAACTCAAAAGAGTAAAATCAGCCCATATGGCTAAATTAATAGCATTAACTAGAGCTTATATTTTAGCTAAAAAAAAAAAAATAGCTAATATATACACTAACAGCCGCTATGCCTTTAAAATAGCCCATAATTTTGGCAAAAAAAAATAATTTTGACAAAGATAAGCTTGAGCACCACCACCATCCAAAAATATGAACACCTAGCTAGTGATCCGGATCACATGTAATAGAAAAGAGCCAAAGTTCCCACAGATACAAGAATGTGAGAACCCCAAAACACTGAAAAATAATTTAAAGAGGTTTTTCTGAGCCCAATGTCAGAGACCATGGCCCTGAGAGCTGCACCCAAGAAGCCTTGCGCAAGGGGTCCCATGGTGGTGGGGCGGGTCACAGTTTAGCTTCATACATTTTAGGGAGACAGGAATGACATGTAAAATCACAGATCCATATATGAAGGGACATATTAGTCTGAGCTGAAAAGGCCAGACATCTGCAAGTGGGGGGAGGGGGAGGCCAGGGTGCCGGTTTTACAGGTTTACAGCTGGGTTGAGAGACTCTTTGATTTGCAATTGATGAAAGAAATGCACTTCTGCCTAAAAGCTTGGAATGTTTTCAGTTAAGATAAGGATGTTTGCTAATAACAGGCCGGCTACCAGACATTTACCCAAAACTCAAGGGCTGTATAATGAAGCAAAGAGGGCCCCTTCTTGTCTGGCTGACACTGGCACCTGTAGTTAGTTGTCACCTAGCTGCCACTTTGATCAGACATGGGGATGGGGAAAATCAGGAGATGTTGGGAGCTTAAGAGTGGACCCCACCCCCACCCAAGGTGTGGAGGTCGGCTTTCAAATCTGCTGGGGTGTAAAACCAGGTTCTTCCTGTGCCCGCCAGCCCCCAGGCGCCTCTAGCCTTCGGGAGGTCTCCGCCCACCCCACCCTCCCTGTTGTCCCAGGGAGGGGCCCCTCCTCCTCCCGCTCCCTGCCTGCCTCCCCGCCCCCACCGTAGGCCTCTGCCCAGGGTTTTTTTTTTTTTCTTTTCCTGTTTTCTGTTTTATCTTGGTTTTTTTGTTTTTTGTGTGGTTTTTTTTTAGGTTTATGGAATATCGTTAAAAAATTAAATCACAGAATGAATTCGACAACAACCTGTGGCTTTTTATCCTAGGCTGAGAGCAATGTATTTTCTCATCCTGTGAATTTCCCTGTCCTGGAAGAAATGCAAAGTTGATCCTGGGGGTTTCAAACCATCTTCTGGTTTCCCTGAACAGAAAGACCTTGAACACGGTTTATTTGACCATGTCTCTGTGTGCGTGCACGTGGGTGCCTGTCCTTATTCCTTTTGGGCACCGGGCTCTTTGGTCTCACAGAGTGGGCCTTCCTTGGTCGTGGACTGAGGCTGAATAGACTTAGGGATCAGATTGAAGGGACTTGACTACAGTAACCCCGGTCGGGGAAATTTTATTGATTTGAAAATATACATTTCTAAATGAATAGGGTGAGTGACACATCCAGAGGGGCCTCTGTCCCTGGATAGGTGTCCCGGAGGGTCCTCCTGCAGCTTGTTGTGGTACCTCCACATTTAGGAGAGGAAAATCATTCATTTCCCTAATGATCCTAGATGAGTGGGCTGAATTTTTTATGATGTCGTGGAAACATATAAAACACCCTTCCTACTAAACATAGCCGACCACAAAGTTTCTCCCAGGAAAAAATATTCAACATCATGAATTTCACAGTGTAATAGAGGGAATGGTCTAGACAGAGGGAAAAAAAATAAATAAAGGACAGAAACATTTTGTGTCCTTTTAAAACTTCCCCCCTCACCCCCTGATGTTGGAAACTTGTAGTCTGGCCTGTATCCCCAAGAGGAGTTCAATCCTTTCTTAAAACTTCTGAGCAGTCCCCAGATCCACAGGCCTTGTTTTTGGCCCAGCTGAGACCAGTGACATGATTAACCACAATAATGGCTAAAGCGGAGAACCCTCCCTCTATGTATTTTTTAACATACTTTTATTTATTTATTTATTTATTCATTCATTCATTCATGCATGCATGCATGCATTCATTTAATTTTTTGAGTCAGAGTCTCCCGTTATTGCCCAGGCTAGGGTCAGTGCCATGGCGTCAGCCTAGGACATGGCAACCTCAACATCCTGGGCTCAAGCAATCCTCCTGCCTCAGCCTGCCAAGTAGCTGGGACTACAGGCATGTGCCATCATGCCCAGCTAATTTTTCTTTCTATATATATTACTTGGCTAATTAATTTCTTTCTATTTATAGTAGAGATGGAGTCTTGCTCTTGCTCCCACTGATTTGAACTCCTGACCTCCAGCATCCTCCCCCCTTTGCCTCCCAGACAGCTAGGATTATAGGTGTGCTGGGCCTGAGAGAAATTTTTATCTCTCCCTCCCTGCTGATGTCTTTTATTCTGTCTATAGCAGACATATATATATATATATACAGAGAGAGAGAGAGAGATAGAGAGAGAGAGAAATTATTATCTCTCCCTCCCTGCTTTTTCTGGTAAGTAAGACCTTTTTAATTATTATTAATTTTTTCTTTTTTTTTGAGACAGAGTCTCACTTTTAGGGCCCGGGCTAGGGTGCTATGGCTTCAGCTTAGCTCACAGCAACCTCAAAATCCTGGGTTCAAGTGATCCTTCTGTCTCAGCCTCTTGAGTAGTTGGGACTACAGGCATGTGCCAGCATGCCTGGCTAATTTTTCTTCCTATATATATTACTTGGCCAATTAATTTCTTTCTATTTATAGTAGAGATGGGGTCTTCCTCTTGCTCAGGCTGGTTTGAATTCCTGACCTCCAGCAATCCTCCCACCTTGGCCTCCCAGAGCTAGGATTGCAGCTGTGCTGTGCCTGAGAGAAATTTTTATGTCTTCCTCCCTGCTTATCTCTTTTCTCTTTTATTCTGTCTATAGTAGACATTCTATCTATAGCAGCAGTGTGAAGCGGTCGCCAGCCCCGCAAAGCCTCCTCCAACCTCCTTGCTGTGACTTCTCCTTACCCCTTGTCTTTTCCTTGCAAGCTCCCCTCACTTTAGGGGTCCACTTAACTGGATCTCAAGCTTGACTCTACTTTTATCATGTTAATGTCTCCCTCTGACCAAAGTTCTCTTGCATTCCAAAATGTTTTACTGAAACTGTCATTCAGTATTCAATCCGGGGTCCACCTCATTGATCAGTTCTCTGGGCCAGTTCCTGGACAAAGGAACACTTTGGAGAAAATCACAGAAAATATATACATTGAGAGAGAGAGAGAGAGAGAGAGAGAGAGAGAGAGAGAGAGAGAGAGAGAGAGAGAGAGAGAGAAATTATAATCTGTCCCTCCCTGCTTTTTCTGGTAAGTAAGACCTTTTTTATTATTATTAATTTTTTCTTTTTTTTTTTTTGAGACAGAGTCTCACTTTTAGGGCCCGGACTAGGGTGCTATGGCTTCAGCTTAGCTCACAGCAACCTCCAACTCCTGGGCTCAAGTGATCCTTCTGTCTCAGCCTCCCGAGTAGCTGGGAGTACAGACATGCACCACCATGCCCGGCTTATTATGTGTGTGTGTGTGTGTGTTTAGTTGGCCAATTAATTTCTTTCTTCCTTTCTTTTTTTTTTTTTAATTTTTTTTTTTACTTTTTTTGAGACAGAGTCTCAGTTTGTTGCCCAGGCTAGAGTGAGTGCCATGGCTTCAGCCTAGCTCACAGCAACCTCAAACTCCTGGGCTCAAGCGATCCTGCTGCCTCAGCCTCCTGAGTAGCTGGGACTACAGGCATGTGCCAGCATGCCCGGCTAATTTTTCTTTCTATATATATTACTTGGCCAATTAATTTCTTTCTATTTATAGTAGAGATGGGGTCTTCCTCTTGCTCAGGCTGGTATTAATCCCTGACCTCTAGCAATCTTCCCACCTTGGCCTCCCAGAGAGCTAGGATTGCAGGTGTGCTGTGCCTGAGAGAAATTTTTATGTCTCCCTCTCTGCTTATCTCTTTTATTCTATCTATAGCAGACCTATATATAGAGAGAGAGAGAGAGAAAGAGAGACAGAGAAAGAGAGAGAGAAATTTATAGAAATTTTTATCTCTCCCTCTGAGCTTATCTCTTTTATTCTGTCTATAGCAGATTTATATATATATATATAGAGAGAGAGAGAGACAGAGAGAGAGAGAGAGACAGAGAGAAACAGAGAGAGAAATTTTTATCTCTCCCTCCATTCTTGTCTCTTTTATTCTGTCTATAGCAGACATATATATATAGAGAGAGAGTGAGAGAAATTATTATCTCTCCCTCCCTGCTTATCTCTTTTATTCTGTCTATAACAGTTTTACATATATATATATATATAGAGAGAGAGAGAGAGATAGAGACAGAGAGAGAAATTTTTATCTCTCCCTCCCTTCTTGTCTCTTTTATTCTGTCTATAGCAGACATATATATATATATAGAGAGAGAAATAGAGAGAGTGAGAGAAATTTTTATCTCTCCCTCCCTGCTTATCTCTTTTATTCTGTCTATAGCAGATTTATATATATATATATATGGAGAGAGAGAGAGTGAAATTTTTATCTCTCCCTTCTTATCTCTTTTATTCTGTCTATAGCAGATTTATATATATACAGAGAGAGAGAGAGAGAGAGTGAAATTTTTATCTCTCCATCCCTGCTTATCTCTTTTATTCTGTCTATAGCAGATTTATATATATATATAGAGAGAGAGAATTTATATCTCTCCCTCCCTTCTTATCTCTTTTATTCTGTCAATAGCAGATTTATATATATATATATAGAGAGAGAGAGAGAGAGACAGAGAGACAGAGGAATTCATATCTCTACCTCCCTTCTTATCTCTTTCATTCTGTCTATAGCAGATTTATATATATATATATAGAGAGAGAATTTATATCTCTCCCTCCCTTCTTATCTCTTTTATTCTGTCAATAGCAGATTTATATATATATATAGAGAGAGAGAGAGACAGAGAGACAGAGGAATTCATATCTCTCCCTCCCTTCTTATCTCTTTTATTCTGTCTATAGCAGATTTATATATATACATATATATAGAGAGAGTGAGAGAGGAATTTATATCTCTCCCTCCCTGCTTATCTATTTTATTCTGTCTATAGCAGATTTATATATATACACAGAGAGAGAGAGAGAGAGTGAAATTTTTATCTCTCCATCCCTGCTTATCTCTTTTATTCTGTCTATAGCAGATTTATATATATATATATAGAGAGAGAGAATTTATATCTCTCCCTCCCTTCTTATCTCTTTTATTCTGTCAATAGCAGATTTATATATATATATATATATAGAGAGAGAGAGACAGAGAGACAGAGAGACAGAGGAATTCATATGTCTCCCTCCCTTCTTATCTCTTTTATTCTGTCTATAGCAGATTTATATATATATATATATAGAGAGAGAGAGAGAGAGTGAGTGAGTGAAATTCTTATCTCTCCATCCCAGCTTATCTCTTTTATTCTGTCTATAGCAGATATATATATATATAGAGAGAGAGAGAGAGAGACAGAGAGAGAGAGAGAGAGAGGAATTTATATCTCTCCCTCCCTTCTTATCTCTTTTATTCTGTCTATAGCAGATTTATATATATATACACAGAGAGAGAGAGAAAGAGAGAGAGAGTGAAATATTTATCTCTCCCTCCCTTCTTATCTCTTTTATTCTGTCTATAGCAGATTTATATATATACACAGAGAGAGAGAGAGAGAGTGAAATTTTTATCTCTCCCTCCCTGCTTATCTCTTTTATTCTGTCTATAGCAGATTTATATATATATATATAGAGAGAGAGAGACAGGAATTTATATCTCTCCCTCCCTTTTTATTTCTTTTATTCTGTCTATAGCAGATTTATATATATATATATAGAGAGAGAGAGAGTGAGTGAAATTTTTATCTCTCCATCCCTGCTTATCTCTTTTATTCTGTCTATAGCAGATCTCTCTCTCCATATATATATACATAGAGAGAGAGAGAGAGAGAGTGAGTGAAATTTTATCTCTCCATCCCTGCTTATCTCTTTTATTCTGTCTATAGCAGATTTATATATATATATATATGTGTGTGTATATATATATAGAGAGAGAGAGAGAGAGGAATTTTTATCTCTCCCTCCCTTCTTATCTCTTTTATTCTCTCTATAGCAGATTTATATACATACACATACATACAGAGAGAGAGAGAGAGTGAAATTTTTATCTCTGAATCCCTGCTTTTACTGCTAAGTCCAGAGTTCTTAATTTTTTTTTTTTTTTTTTTGACAGAGTCTCACTTTTGGTGCCCGGGCTAGAGTGCTATGGTGTCAGCTTAGCTCACAGCAACCTCAAACTCCTGGCCTCAAGTCATCCTTCTGTCTCAGCCTCTTGAGTAGCTGGGACTACAGGCATGTGCCAGAATGCCTGGCTAATTTTTCTTTCTATATATATTACTTGGCGGGTGGACATGATAAATAATGAGGATTGAGGACCAGATAAATGACTGGAAAAAAATACTTCCTGTTTCCTCAATACCAGCATCCATTTTAAGGGTATACCTGTAGACCTAGGTGTAAAATGGAAGCAAACTTTAGAAAGAAAAAAAAAAATCGCTGTCAGCCCCGTCAGAGGGTCCCTTCTTGTCTGGCTGACACTGTCACCAGTACTTAGGTGTCATCTAGTGGCCACTTTGATCAGACTTGGGGATGGGTAAAGTCAGGCCATGTTGGGAGCTTAAGAGTGGACCCCACCCCCACCCCAGGTGTGGAGGCCGGCTTTCAAATCTGCTACATTGTATGACAGGTTCTGCCTGGGCCCGCCAGCCCCAGGCGCCTCTAGCCTCCAGAGGGTCTCCGCCCAACCCCCTCCCTGTTGTCCCAGGGAGGGGCCCCTCCTCCTCCTCCGGCTCCCTGCCTGCCTCCCCGCCCCCACCGTAGGCCTCTGCCCAGGGTTTTTTTTTTTTTTTTCTTTTCCCGGTTTCTGTTTAATCTTTGTTTTTTTGTGTTTTTTTTTTTTGGTTTATGGAATATCGTTTAAAATTTTAAATCACAGAATCAATTCTACAACAACTTGTGACTTTTTATCCTAGGCTGAGAACAATGTATTTTCTCTTCCTGTGAATTTTATTGATTCCAAAGTATACATTTCTAAATGAATAGGGTGAGCAACACACTCCCGTGGGGCCTGTGTCAGTAATAGGTGTCCGGGAGGGTCCCCTCCTGCAGCTTGTTGTGGTAGCTCCACATTTAGGAGAGGCAAATCATTCATTTCCCTAATGATCCTAGATGAGTCTGCTCAATTTTTTATGATGTCCTGGAAACATATAAAACACCCTTCCTACTTCACATAGCCCCGACCACAAAGTTTCTCCCAGGAAAAACTATTTAACATCATGAATTTCACAGTGTAATAGAGGGAATGGTCTAGAGAGAGGGCAAAAAAAAATAAAGGACAGAGACATTTTGTGTCCTTTTAAAACTCCACCCCCCCCACCCCCTGATGTTGGAAATTTGTAGTCTGGCCTCTATCCCCAAGAGCAGTTCAATCTTTTCTTAAAACTCCAGAGTGGTCGGTCCCCAGCCCCACAGGCCTTGTTTTTGGCCCAGCTGAGACCAGTGAAGTGATTAACCACAATAATGGCTAAAGCGGAGAACCCTCCCTCTATGTATTTTTTAACAGACTTTTATTTATTCATTCATTCATTCATTCATGCATGCATTTAATTTTTTGAGACAGAGTCTCACTTTGTTGCCCAGGCTAGAGTGAGTGCCATGGCGTCAGCCTAGCTCACGGCAACCTCAACCTCCTGGGCTCAAGCCATCCTCCTGCCTCAGCCTCCCAAGTAGCTAGGACTACAGGCAGTGTCATCATGCCTGGCTAATTTTTCTCTCTCTCTCTATTACTTGGCCAATTAATTTCTTTCTATTTATAGTAGAGATGGGGTCTTGCTCTTGCTCCCACTGATTTGAACTCCTGACCTCCAGCAATCCTTCCCCCTTGGCCTCCCAGAGAGCTAGGATTACAGGTGTGCTGGGCCTGAGAGAAATTTTTATCTCTCCCTCCCTGCTTATGTCTTTTATTCTGTCTATAGCAGACATAGAGAGAGAGAGAGAGAGAGAGAGAGAGAGAGAGAGAGAGAGAGAGAGAAATTATTATCTCTCTCTCCCTCCTGGCTCATTTTTCTTTCTATATATATTACTTGGCCAATTAATTTCTTTGTGTTTATAGTAGAGATGGGGTTTTGCTCTTGCTCAGGCTGGTTTGAACTCCTGACTTCCAGCAATCCTGCTGCCTCAGTCTCCCAGAGAGCTAGGACTACAGGTGTGTTGGGCCTGAGAAAAATTTTATCTCTCCCTCCCTGCTTATCTCTTTAATTCTGTCTATAGCAGATTTATGTATATATATATATATATATGGAGAGAGAGAGACATAGAGGAATTTTTATCTCTCCCTCCCTTCTTATCTCTTTTATTTTGTCTATAGCAGATTTATATATATATACACAGAGAGAGAGAGAGAGAAATTTTTATCTCTCCATCCCTGCTTATCTCTTTTATTCTGTCTATAGCAGATTTAGAGAGAGAGAGAATTTATATCTCTCCCTCCCTTCTTATCTCTTTTATTCTGTCTATAGCAGATTTATATATATATATATGTAGAGAGAGAGAGAGTGAAATTTTTATCTCTCCATCCCTGCTTATCTCTTTTATTCTGTCTATAGCAGATTTATATATATATATATAGAGAGAGAATTTATATCTCTCCCTCCCTTCTTATCTCTTTTATTCTGTCAATAGCAGATTTATATATATATAGAGAGAGACAGAGAGACAGAGAGACAGAGAGACAGAGAGACAGAGGAATTCATATCTCTCCCTCCCTTCTTATCTCTTTTATTCTGTCTATAGCAGATTTATATATATACATATATATAGAGAGAGAGAGAGAGTGAGAGAGGAATTTATATCTCTCCCTCCCTGCTTATCTCTTTTATTCTGTCTATAGCAGATTTATATATATACACAGAGAGAGAGAGAGAGTGAAATTTTTATCTCTCCATCCCTGCTTATCTCTTTTATTCTGTCTATAGCAGATTTATATATATATATATATAGAGAGAGAGAATTTATATCTCTCCCTCCCTTCTTATCTCTTTTATTCTGTCAATAGCAGATTTATATATATATATAGAGACAGAGAGACAGAGAGACAGAGAGACAGAGGAATTCATATCTCTCCCTCCCTTCTTATCTCTTTTATTCTGTCTATAGCAGATTTATATATATATATATATAGAGAGAGAGAGAGTGAGTGAAATTCTTATCTCTCCATCAGAGCTTATCTCTTTTATTCTGTCTACAGCAGATATATATATATATAGAGAGAGAGAGAGAGACAGAGACAGAGAGAGAGAGAGAGAGAGAGAGAGGAATTTATATCTCTCCCTCCCTTCTTATCTCTTTTATTCTGTCTATAGCAGATTTATATATATATACACAGAGAGAGAGAGAAAGAGAGAGAGAGTGAAATATTTATCTCTCCCTCCCTGCTTATCTCTTTTATTCTGTCTATAGCAGATTTATATATATACACAGAGAGAGAGAGAGAGAGAGTGGAATTTTTATCTCTCCCTCCCTGCTTATCTCTTTTATTCTGTCTATAGCAGATTTATATATATACACAGAGAGAGAGAGAGAGAGAGAGTGAAATTTTTATCTCTCCCTCCCTGCTTATCTCTTTTATTCTGTCTATAGCA
>NC_134123.1:43762478-43769978 GCF_040939455.1 Microcebus murinus
CATTCATTTCCCTAATGATCCTAGATGAGTCTGCTCAATTTTTTATGATGTCCTGGAAACATATAAAACACCCTTCCTACTTCACATAGCCCCGACCACAAAGTTTCTCCCAGGAAAAACTATTTAACATCATGAATTTCACAGTGTAATAGAGGGAATGGTCTAGAGAGAGGGCAAAAAAAATAAAGGACAGAGACATTTTGTGTCCTTTTAAAACTCCACCCCCCCACCCCCTGATGTTGGAAATTTGTAGTCTGGCCTCTATCCCCAAGAGCAGTTCAATCTTTTCTTAAAACTCCAGAGTGGTCGGTCCCCAGCCCCACAGGCCTTGTTTTTGGCCCAGCTGAGACCAGTGAAGTGATTAACCACAATAATGGCTAAAGCGGAGAACCCTCCCTCTATGTATTTTTTAACAGACTTTTATTTATTCATTCATTCATTCATTCATGCATGCATTTAATTTTTTGAGACAGAGTCTCACTTTGTTGCCCAGGCTAGAGTGAGTGCCATGGCGTCAGCCTAGCTCACGGCAACCTCAACCTCCTGGGCTCAAGCCATCCTCCTGCCTCGGCCTCCCAAGTAGCTAGGACTACAGGCAGTGTCATCATGCCTGGCTAATTTTTCTCTCTCTCTCTATTACTTGGCCAATTAATTTCTTTCTATTTATAGTAGAGATGGGGTCTTGCTCTTGCTCCCACTGATTTGAACTCCTGACCTCCAGCAATCCTTCCCCCTTGGCCTCCCAGAGAGCTAGGATTACAGGTGTGCTGGGCCTGAGAGAAATTTTTATCTCTCCCTCCCTGCTTATGTCTTTTATTCTGTCTATAGCAGACATAGAGAGAGAGAGAGAGAGAGAGAGAGAGAGAGAGAGAGAGAGAGAGAGAGAGAGAAATTATTATCTCTCTCTCCCTCCTGGCTCATTTTTCTTTCTATATATATTACTTGGCCAATTAATTTCTTTGTGTTTATAGTAGAGATGGGGTTTTGCTCTTGCTCAGGCTGGTTTGAACTCCTGACTTCCAGCAATCCTGCTGCCTCAGTCTCCCAGAGAGCTAGGACTACAGGTGTGTTGGGCCTGAGAAAAATTTTATCTCTCCCTCCCTGCTTATCTCTTTAATTCTGTCTATAGCAGATTTATGTATATATATATATATATGGAGAGAGAGAGACATAGAGGAATTTTTATCTCTCCCTCCCTTCTTATCTCTTTTATTTTGTCTATAGCAGATTTATATATATATACACAGAGAGAGAGAGAGAGAAATTTTTATCTCTCCATCCCTGCTTATCTCTTTTATTCTGTCTATAGCAGATTTAGAGAGAGAGAGAGAGAGAGAGAGAGAGAATTTATATCTCTCCCTCCCTTCTTATCTCTTTTATTCTGTCTATAGCAGATTTATATATATATATATGTAGAGAGAGAGAGAGTGAAATTTTTATCTCTCCATCCCTGCTTATCTCTTTTATTCTGTCTATAGCAGATCTCTCTCTCTCCATATATATATACATAGAGAGAGAGAGAGAGAGAGAGTGAGTGAAATTTTATCTCTCCATCCCTGCTTATCTCTTTTATTCTGTCTATAGCAGATTTTTATATATATATATAGAGAGAGAGAGAGAGAGGAATTTTTATCTCTCCCTCCCTTCTTATCTCTTATATTCTCTCTATAGCAGATTTATATATATACACATACATACAGAGAGAGAGAGAGAGTGAAATTTTTTATCTCTGAATCCCTGCTTTTACTGCTAAGTCCATAGTTCTTAATTTTTTTTTTTTTTGACAGAGTCTCACTTTTGGTGCCCGGGCTAGAGTGCTATGGTGTCAGCTTAGCTCACAGCAACCTCAAACTCCTGGCCTCAAGTCATCCTTCTGTCTCAGCCTCTTGAGTAGCTGGGACTACAGGCATGTGCCAGCATGCCTGGCTAATTTTTCTTTCTATATATATTACTTGGCGGGTGGACATGATAAATAATGAGGATTGAGGACCAGATAAATGACTGGAAAAAAATACTTCCTGTTTCCTCAATACCAGCATCCATTTTAAGGGTATACCTGTAGACCTAGGTGGAAAATGGAGGCAAGCTTTAGAAAGAAAAAAAAAAATCGCTGTCAGCCCCGTCAGAGGGTCCCCTCTTGTCTGGCTGACACTGGCACTGGTACTTAGGGGTCACCTAGTGGCCACTTTGATCAGACTTGGGGATGGGTAACGTCAGGCCATGTTGGGAGCTTAAGAGTGGACCCCACCCCCACCCCAGGTGTGGAGGCCGGCTTTCAAATCTGCTACATTGTATGACAGGTTCTGCCTGGGCCCGCCAGCCCCAGGCGCCTCTAGCCTCCAGAGGGTCTCCGCCCAACCCCCTCCCTGTTGTCCCAGGGAGGGGCCCCTCCTCCTCCCGCTCCCTGCCTGCCTCCCCGCCCCCACCGTAGGCCTCTGCCCAGGGTTTTTTTTTTTTTTTTTCTTTTCCCGGTTTCTGTTTAATCTTTGTTTTTTTGTGTTTTTTTTTTTTGGTTTATGGAATATCGTTTAAAAATTTAAATCACAGAATCAATTCTACAACAACTTGTGACTTTTTATCCTAGGCTGAGAACAATGTATTTTCTCTTCCTGTGAATTTTATTGATTCCAAAGTATACATTTCTAAATGAATAGGGTGAGCAACACACTCCCGTGGGGCCTGTGTCAGTGGATAGGTGTCCGGGAGGGTCCCCTCCTGCAGCTTGTTGTGGTAGCTCCACATTTAGGAGAGGCAAATCATTCATTTCCCTAATGATCCTAGATGAGTCTGCTCAATTTTTTATGATGTCCTGGAAACATATAAAACACCCTTCCTACTTCACATAGCCCCGACCACAAAGTTTCTCCCAGGAAAAACTATTTAACATCATGAATTTCACAGTGTAATAGAGGGAATGGTCTAGAGAGAGGGCAAAAAAAAATAAAGGACAGAGACATTTTGTGTCCTTTTAAAACTCCACCCCCCCCACCCCCTGATGTTGGAAATTTGTAGTCTGGCCTCTATCCCCAAGAGCAGTTCAATCTTTTCTTAAAACTCCAGAGTGGTCGGTCCCCAGCCCCACAGGCCTTGTTTTTGGCCCAGCTGAGACCAGTGAAGTGATTAACCACAATAATGGCTAAAGCGGAGAACCCTCCCTCTATGTATTTTTTAACAGACTTTTATTTATTCATTCATTCATTCATTCATGCATGCATGCATGCATTTAATTTTTTGAGACAGAGTCTCACTTTGTTGCCCAGGCTAGAGTGAGTGCCATGGCGTCAGCCTAGCTCACGGCAACCTCAACCTCCTGGGCTCAAGCCATCCTCCTGCCTCAGCCTCCCAAGTAGCTAGGACTACAGGCAGTGTCATCATGCCTGGCTAATTTTTCTCTCTCTCTCTATTACTTGGCCAATTAATTTCTTTCTATTTATAGTAGAGATGGGGTCTTGCTCTTGCTCCCACTGATTTGAACTCCTGACCTCCAGCAATCCTTCCCCCTTGGCCTCCCAGAGAGCTAGGATTACAGGTGTGCTGGGCCTGAGAGAAATTTTTATCTCTCCCTCCCTGCTTATGTCTTTTATTCTGTCTATAGCAGACATAGAGAGAGAGAGAGAGAGAGAGAGAGAGAGAGAGAGAGAGAGAGAGAGAGAGAGAGAGAGAGAGAAATTATTATCTCTCTCTCCCTCCTGGCTCATTTTTCTTTCTATATATATTACTTGGCCAATTAATTTCTTTGTGTTTATAGTAGAGATGGGGTTTTGCTCTTGCTCAGGCTGGTTTGAACTCCTGACTTCCAGCAATCCTGCTGCCTCAGTCTCCCAGAGAGCTAGGACTACAGGTGTGTTGGGCCTGAGAAAAATTTTATCTCTCCCTCCCTGCTTATCTCTTTAATTCTGTCTATAGCAGATTTATGTATATATATATATATATGGAGAGAGAGAGACATAGAGGAATTTTTATCTCTCCCTCCCTTCTTATCTCTTTTATTTTGTCTATAGCAGATTTATATATATATACACAGAGAGAGAGAGAGAGAAATTTTTATCTCTCCATCCCTGCTTATCTCTTTTATTCTGTCTATAGCAGATTTAGAGAGAGAGAGAGAGAGAGAGAGAATTTATATCTCTCCCTCCCTTCTTATCTCTTTTATTCTGTCTATAGCAGATTTATATATATATATATGTAGAGAGAGAGAGAGTGAAATTTTTATCTCTCCATCCCTGCTTATCTCTTTTATTCTGTCTATAGCAGATTTATATATATATAGAGAGAGAATTTATATCTCTCCCTCCCTTCTTATCTCTTTTATTCTGTCAATAGCAGATTTATATATATAGAGAGAGAGACAGAGAGACAGAGAGACAGAGAGACAGAGGAATTCATATCTCTCCCTCCCTTCTTATCTCTTTTATTCTGTCTATAGCAGATTTATATATATACATATATAGAGAGAGAGAGAGAGAGTGAGAGAGGAATTTATATCTCTCCCTCCCTGCTTATCTCTTTTATTCTGTCTATAGCAGATTTATATATATACACAGAGAGAGAGAGAGAGTGAAATTTTTATCTCTCCATCCCTGCTTATCTCTTTTATTCTGTCTATAGCAGATTTATATATATATAGAGAGAGAGAGAGAGAATTTATATCTCTCCCTCCCTTCTTATCTCTTTTATTCTGTCAATAGCAGATTTATATATATATAGAGAGAGAGAGAGACAGAGAGACAGAGGAATTCATATCTCTCCCTCCCTTCTTATCTCTTTTATTCTGTCTATAGCAGATTTATATATATATATATAGAGAGAGAGAGAGAGTGAGTGAAATTCTTATCTCTCCATCAGAGCTTATCTCTTTTATTCTGTCTACAGCAGATATATATATATATATATAGAGAGAGAGAGACAGAGACAGAGAGAGAGAGAGAGAGAGAGAGAGAGAGAGGAATTTATATCTCTCCCTCCCTTCTTATCTCTTTTATTCTGTCTATAGCAGATTTATATATATATACACAGAGAGAGAGAGAAAGAGAGAGAGAGTGAAATATTTATCTCTCCCTCCCTGCTTATCTCTTTTATTCTGTCTATAGCAGATTTATATATATACACAGAGAGAGAGAGAGAGAGTGAAATTTTTATCTCTCCCTCCCTGCTTATCTCTTTTATTCTGTCTATAGCAGATTTATATATATACACACAGAGAGAGAGAGAGAGAGAGTGAAATTTTTATCTCTCCCTCCCTGCTTATCTCTTTTATTCTGTCTATAGCAGATTTATATATATACACAGAGAGAGAGAGAGAGAGTGAAATTTTTATCTCTCCCTCCCTGCTTATTTCTTTTATTCTGTCTATAGCAGATTTATATATATATATATAAAGAGAGAGAGAGAGAGGAATTTATATCTCTCCCTCCCTTTTTATTTCTTTTATTCTGTCTATAGCAGATTTATATATAGAGAGAGAGAGAGATAGAGAGAGAGTGAGTGAAATTTTATCTCTCCATCCCTGCTTATCTCTTTTATTCTGTCTATAGCAGATTTATATATATGTATATATATATGTATATATATATATAGAGAGAGAGAGAGAGAGGAATTTTTATCTCTCCCTCCCTTCTTATCTCTTTTATTCTCTCTATAGCAGATTTATATACATACACATACATACAGAGAGAGAGAGAGAGTGAAATTTTTATCTCTGAATCCCTGCTTTTACTGCTAAGTCCATAGTTCTTAATTTTTTTTTTTTTTTTTTTTTTGACAGAGTCTCACTTTTGGTGCCCGGGCTAGAGTGCTATGGTGTCAGCTTAGCTCACAGCAACCTCAAACTCCTGGCCTCAAGTCATCCTTCTGTCTCAGCCTCTTGAGTAGCTGGGACTACAGGCATGTGCAGGAATGCCTGGCTAATTTTTCTTTCTATATATATTACTTGGCGGGTGGACATGATAAATAATGAGGATTGAGGACCAGATAAATGACTGGAAAAAAATACTTCCTGTTTCCTCAATACCAGCATCCATTTTAAGGGTATACCTGTAGACCTAGGTGTAAAATGGAAGCAAACTTTAGAAAGAAAAAAAAAATCGCTGTAAGCCCCGTCAGAGGGTCCCTTCTTGTCTGGCTGACACTGTCACCAGTACTTAGGTGTCATCTAGTGGCCACTTTGATCAGACTTGGGGATGGGTAAAGTCAGGCCATGTTGGGAGCTTAAGAGTGGACCCCACCCCCACCCCAGGTGTGGAGGCCGGCTTTCAAATCTGCTACATTGTATGACAGGTTCTGCCTGGGCCCGCCAGCCCCAGGCGCCTCTAGCCTCCAGAGGGTCTCCGCCCAACCCCCTCCCTGTTGTCCCAGGGAGGGGCCCCTCCTCCTCCTCCCGCTCCCTGCCTGCCTCCCCGCCCCCACCGTAGGCCTCTGCCCAGGGTTTTTTTTTTTTTTTTTCTTTTCCCGGTTTCTGTTTTATCTTGGTTTTTTTGGGTATTTTTGTGTGTTTTTTTTAGGTTTATGGAATATCGTTTAAAAATTTAAATCACAGAATGAATTCTACAACAACTTGTGACTTTTTATCCTAGGCTGAGAACAATGTATTTTCTCTTCCTGTGAATTTTATGGATTCCAAAGTATACATTTCTAAATGAATAGGGTGAGCAACACACTCCCGTGGGGCCTGTGTCAGTAATAGGTGTCCGGGAGGGTCCCCTCCTGCAGCTTGTTGTGGTATCTCAACATTTAGGAGAGGCAAATCATTCATTTCCCTAATGATCCTAGATGAGTCTGCTCAATTTTTTATGATGTCCTGGAAACATATAAAACACCCTTCCTACTTCACATAGCCCCGACCACAAAGTTTCTCCCAGGAAAAACTATTTAACATCATGAATTTCACAGTGTAATAGAGGGAATGGTCTAGAGAGAGGGCAAAAAAAAATAAAGGACAGAGACATTTTGTGTCCTTTTAAAACTCCACCCCCCCCACCCCCTGATGTTGGAAATTTGTAGTCTGGCCTCTATCCCCAAGAGCAGTTCAATCTTTTCTTAAAACTCCAGAGTGGTCGGTCCCCAGCCCCACAGGCCTTGTTTTTGGCCCAGCTGAGACCAGTGAAGTGATTAACCACAATAATGGCTAAAGCGGAGAACCCTCCCTCTATGTATTTTTTAACAGACTTTTATTTATTCATTCATTCATTCATTCATGCATGCATTTAATTTTTTGAGACAGAGTCTCACTTTGTTGCCCAGGCTAGAGTGAGTGCCATGGCGTCAGCCTAGCTCACGGCAACCTCAACCTCCTGGGCTCAAGCCATCCTCCTGCCTCAGCCTCCCAAGTAGCTAGGACTACAGGCAGTGTCATCATGCCTGGCTAATTTTTCTCTCTCTCTCTATTACTTGGCCAATTAATTTCTTTCTATTTATAGTAGAGATGGGGTCTTGCTCTTGCTCCCACTGATTTGAACTCCTGACCTCCAGCAATCCTTCCCCCTTGGCCTCCCAGAGAGCTAG
>NC_134123.1:43772478-43774978 GCF_040939455.1 Microcebus murinus
CTCTATAGCAGATTTATATATATACACATACATACAGAGAGAGAGAGAGAGTGAAATTTTTATCTCTGAATCCCTGCTTTTACTGCTAAGTCCATAGTTCTTAATTTTTTTTTTTTTTTTTTTTGACAGAGTCTCACTTTTGGTGCCCGGGCTAGAGTGCTATGGTGTCAGCTTAGCTCACAGCAACCTCAAACTCCTGGCCTCAAGTCATCCTTCTGTCTCAGCCTCTTGAGTAGCTGGGACTACAGGCATGTGCCAGCATGCCTGGCTAATTTTTCTTTCTATATATATTACTTGGCGGGTGGACATGATAAATAATGAGGATTGAGGACCAGATAAATGACTGGAAAAAAATACTTCCTGTTTCCTCAATACCAGCATCCATTTTAAGGGTATACCTGTAGACCTAGGTGGAAAATGGAGGCAAGCTTTAGAAAGAAAAAAAAAAAATCGCTGTCAGCCCCGTCAGAGGGTCCCCTCTTGTCTGGCTGACACTGGCACTGGTACTTAGGGGTCACCTAGTGGCCACTTTGATCAGACTTGGGGGATGGGTAAAGTCAGGCCATGTTGGGAGCTTAAGAGTGGACCCCACCCCCACCCCAGGTGTGGAGGCCGGCTTTCAAATCTGCTACATTGTATGACAGGTTCTGCCTGGGCCCGCCAGCCCCAGGCGCCTCTAGCCTCCAGAGGGTCTCCGCCCAACCCCCTCCCTGTTGTCCCAGGGAGGGGCCCCTCCTCCTCCCGCTCCCTGCCTGCCTCCCCGCCCCCACCGTAGGCCTCTGCCCAGGGTTTTTTTTTTTTTTTTTTTTTCTTTTCCCGGTTTCTGTTTTATCTTTGTTTTTAGTGGTTTTTTTTAGGTTTATGGAATATCGTTTAAAAATTAAATCACAGAATGAATTCTACAACAACTTGTGGCTTTTTATCCTATGCTGAGAGCAATGTATTTTCCCTTCCTGTGAATTTTATTTTATTGATTCCAAAGTATACATTTCTAAATGAATAGGGTGAGCAACACACTTCCCTGGGGCCTCTGTCATTGTATAGGTGTCCGGGACGGTCCTCCTGTAGCTTGTCGTGGTAGCTCCACATTTAGGAGAGGCAAATCATTCATTTCCCTAATGATCATAGATGAGTCTGCTGAATTTTTTATGATGTCCTGGAAACATATAAAACACCCTTCCTACTTAACATAGCCGACCACAAAATTTCTCCCAGGAAAAACTGTTTAACATCATGAATTTCACAGTGTAATAGGTGGAATGGTCTAGAGAGAGGGGGAAAAAAATAAAGGACAGAAACATTTTGTGTCCTTTTAAAACTGCACCCCCCCCACCCCCTGAATTTGGAAATTTGTAGTCTGGCCTCTATCCCCAAGATGAGTTCAATCTTTCCTTAAAACTCCAGAGCGGTCCCCAGCCCCACAGGCCTTGTTTTTGGCCCAGCTGAGACCAGTGAAATGATTAACCACAGTAATGGTTAAAGCGGAGAACCCTCCCTCTATGTATTTTTTAACATAGTTTTATTTATTCATTCATTCATGCATGCATGCATGCATGCATTTAATTTTTTGAGATAGAGTCTCACTTTGTTGCCCAGGCTAGAGTGAGTGCCATGGCCTCAGCCTAGGTCATGGCAACCTCTACCTCCTGGGCTGAAGCCATCCTCCTGCCTCAGCCTCCCAAGTAGCTGGGACTACAGGCGGCCTCATCATGCCTGGCTAATTTTTCTTTCTATATATATTACTTGGCCAATTAATTTCTTTCTATTTATAGTAGAGATGGGGTCTTGCTCTTGCTCCCACTGATTTGAACTCCTGACCTCCAGCAATCCTTCCCCCTTGGCCTCCCAGAGAGCTAGCATTACAGGTGTGCTGGGCCTGAGAGAAATTTTTATCTCTCCCTCCCTGCTTTTCCTGCTAACTGCCTCTTAATTAATTTTTTTTTTTTGGGGGGACAGATTCTCACTTTTGGGGCCTAGGCTAGAGTGCTATGGCGTCACCGTAGCTCACAGCAACCTAAAAAGTCTGGGCTCAAGTGATCCTTCTGTCTCAGCCTCCCAAGTAGCTGGGACTACAGGCATGTGCCACCATGTCCAGCTTATTATGTGTGTGTGTGTGTGTGTGTGTGTGTGTGTGTTTGTGTGTTTAATTGGCCAATTAATTTCTTTCTATTTATAGTAGAGCGGTCTTGCTCTTGCTCAGGCTGGTTTTGAACTCGTGACCTTGAGCAATCCACCTGCCTTGGCCTCCCAGACTGCTAGGATTATAGGCATGGGACACCACGCCACACCCCTTTTGCTTAATTTTTAATTATCATGGTACCTAATATTTGTATAGTTTTCTGGCGAGTGACAGGGTCTGTCTCCCTCTATCCAACAGGGTATAGTGTATCCTTGGTCACTGCAACCTCAAACACCTGGGCTCCATCGATCCTCCTGCCTCAACCTCAGGAGTCGCTGGCACTACAGGCTTGTGCCACCATACTTCCCTGATACTGCTGCT
>NC_134123.1:43777478-43782478 GCF_040939455.1 Microcebus murinus
TTTTTGACAGAGTCTCACTTTTGGTGCCCGGGCTAGAGTGCTATGGTGTCAGCTTAGCTCACAGCAACCTCAAATTCCTGGCCTCAAGTCATCCTTCTGTCTCAGCCTCTTGAGTAGCTGGGACTACAGGCATGTGCCAGCATGCCTGGCTAATTTTTCTTTCTATATATATTACTTGGCGGGTGGACATGATAAATAATGAGGATTGAGGACCAGATAAATGACTGGAAAAAAATACTTCCTGTTTCCTCAATACCAGCATCCATTTTAAGGGTATACCTGTAGACCTAGGTGGAAAATGGAGGCAAGCTTTAGAAAGAAAAAAAAAAATCGCTGTCAGCCCCATCAGAGGGTCCCCTCTTGTCTGGCTGACACTGGCACCGGTACTTAGGGGTCACCTAGTGGCCACTTTGATCAGACTTGGGGATGGGTAAAGTCAGGCCATGTTGGGAGCTTAAGAGTGGACCCCACCCCCACCCCAGGTGTGGAGGCCGGCTTTCAAATCTGCTACATTGTATGACAGGTTCTGCCTGGGCCCGCCAGCCCCAGGCGCCTCTAGCCTCCAGAGGGTCTCCGCCCAACCCCCCTCCCTGTTGTCCCAGGGAGGGGCCCCTCCTCCTCCTCCCGCTCCCTGCCTGCCTCCCCGCCCCCACCGTAGGCCTCTGCCCAGGGTTTTTTTTTTTTTTTTCTTTTCCCGGTTTCTGTTTAATCTTTGTTTTTTTTTTGTTTATTTGTGTGTTTTTTTTTTAGGTTTATGGAATATCGTTTAAAAATTTAAATCACAGAATGAATTCTACAACAACTTGTGACTTTTTATCCTAGGCTGAGAACAATGTATTTTCTCTTCCTGTGAATTTTATTTTATTGATTCCAAAGTATACATTTCTAAATGAATAGGGTGAGCAACACACTCCCGTGGGGCCTGTGTCAGTGGATAGGTGTCCGGGAGGGTCCCCTCCTGCAGCTTGTTGTGGTAGCTCAACATTTAGGAGAGGCAAATCATTCACTTCCCTAATGATCCTAGATGAGTCTGCTCAATTTTTTATGATGTCCTGGAAACATATAAAACACCCTTCCTACTTCACGTAGCCGACCACAAAGTTTCTCCCAGGAAAAAATATTCAACATCATGAATTTCACAGTGTAATAGAGGGAATGGTCTAGACAGAGGGAAAAAAAAATAAAGGAAAGAAACATTTTGTGTCCTTTTAAAACTTCCCCCCCACCCCCTGATGTTGGAAACTTGTAGTCTGGCCTCTATCCCCAAGAGGAGATAATTCCTTTCTTAAAACTTCTGAGCAGTCCCCAGACCCACAGGCCTTGTTTTTGGCCCAGCTGAGACCAGTGAAATGATTAACCACAATAATGGTTAAAGCGGAGAACCCTCACTCTATGTATTTTTTAACATACTTTTATTTATTTATTTATTCATTCATTCATTCATTCATGCATGCATGCATATATATATATATATATATATTATATATATATATATACAGAGAGAGAGAGAGAGAGAGAGAGAAATTTTTATCTCTCCCTCCCTCCTTTTTCTGGTAAGACAGACCTTTTTTATTATTATTAATTTTTTCTTTTTTTTTGAGACAGAGTCTCACTCTTAGGGCCTGGGCTAGGGTGCTATGGCTTCAGCTTAGCTCACAGCAACCTCAAAATCCTGGGTTCAAGTGATCCTTCTGTCTCAGCCTCTTGAGTAGTTGGGACTACAGGCATGTGCCAGCATGCCTGGCTAATTTTTCTTCCTATATATATTACCTGGCCAATTAATTTCTTTCTATTTATAGTAGAGATGGGGTCTTCCTCTTGCTCAGGCTGGTTTGAATTCCTGACCTCCAGCAATCCTCCCACCTTGGCCTCCCAGAGCTAGGATTGCAGCTGTGCTGGGCCTGAGAGAAATTTTTATGTCTCCCTCCCTGCTTATCTCTTTTCTCTTTTATTCTGTCTATAGCAGACATTCTGTCTATAGCAGCAGTGTGATGGGGTCGCCAGCCCAGCAAAGCCTCCTCCCACCCACCTCCTTGCTGTGACTTCTCCTTACCCCTTGTCTTTTCCTTGCTAGCTCCCCTCACTTTAGGGGTCCACTTAACTGGATCTCAAGCTTGACTCCACTTTTATCATGTTAATGTCTCCCTCTGACCAAAGTTCTCTTGCATTCCAAAATGTTTTACTGAAAGTGTCATTCAGTATTCAATCCGGGGTCCACCTCATTTATCAGTTCTCTGGGCCAGTTCCTGAAGAAAAGAACACTTTGGAGAAAATCACAGAAAATATATACAGAGAGAGAGAGAGAGAGAGAGAAACAGAGAGAGAGAGAGAAATTATCTCTCCCTCCCTGCTTTTTCTGGAAAGTAAGACCTTTTTTATTATTATTAATTTTTTCTTTTTTTTTTGAGACAGAGTCTCACTTTTAGGGCCCGGGCTAGGGTGCTATGGCTTCAGACTAGCTCACAGCAACCTCAACCTCCTAGGCTCAAGCAATCCTCCTGCCTCAGCCTCCCAAACAGCTGGGACTACAGGGATATGCCGCCACGCCTGGCTCATTTTTCTTTCTATATATATTACTTGGCCAATTAATTTCTTTGTGTTTATAGTAGAGATGGGGTTTTGCTCTTGCTCAGGCTGGTTTGAACTCCTGACTTCCTGCAATCCTGCTGCCTCAGTCTCCCAGAGAGCTAGGACTACAGGTGTGCTGGGCCTGAGAAAAATTTTTATCTCTCCCTCCCTGCTTATCTCTTTAATTCTGTCTATAGCAGATTTATATATATATACACAGAGAGAGAGAGAAAGAGAGAGAGAGTGAAATATTTATCTCTCCCTCCCTGCTTATCTCTTTTATTCTGTCTATAGCAGATTTATATATATATATATACATGGAGAGAGAGAGAGTGAAATTTTTATCTCTCCCTCCCTTCTTATCTCTTTTATTCTGTCTATAGCAGATTTATATATATACAGAGAGAGAGAGAGTGAAATTTTTATCTCTCCATCCCTGCTTATCTCTTTTATTCTGTCTATAGCAGATTTATATATATATATAGAGAGAGAGAGAGAGAGAGAGAATTTTTATCTCTCCATCCCAGCTTATCTCTTTTATTCTGTCAATAGCAGATTTATATATATATATATAGAGAGAGAGAGAGACAGAGAGACAGAGAGACAGAGGAATTCATATCTCTCCCTCCCTTCTTATCTCTTTTATTCTGTCTATAGCAGATTTATATATATATATATATATATATATAGAGAGAGAGAGAGAGAGAGTGAGTGAAATTCTTATCTCTCCATCCCAGCTTATCTCTTTTATTCTGTCTATAGCAGATATATATATATATATATATAGACAGAGAGAGAGACAGAGAGAGAGAGAGAGAGAGAGGAATTTATATCTCTCCCTCCCTTCTTATCTCTTTTATTCTGTCTATAGCAGATTTATATATATATATACAGAGAGAGAGAGAAAGAGAGAGAGAGTGAAATATTTATCTCTCCCTCCCTGCTTATCTCTTTTATTCTGTCTATAGCAGATTTATATATATATATATATGGAGAGAGAGAGAGAGTGAAATTTTTATCTCTACCTCCCTTCTTATCTCTTTTATTCTGTCTATAGCAGATTTATATATATACACAGAGAGAGAGAGAGTGAAATTTTTATCTCTCCCTCCCTGCTTATCTCTTTTATTTTGTCTATAGCAGATTTATATATATATATATATATAGAGAGAGAGAGAGAGAGAGAGAGAGAGAGAGAGAGGAATTTATATCTCTCCCTCCCTTTTTATTTCTTTTATTCTGTCTATAGCAGATTTATATATATATATAGAGAGAGAGAGAGAGAGAGTGAGTGAAATTTTTATCTCTCCATCCCTGCTTATCTCTTTTATTCTGTCTATAGCAGATCTCTCTCTCTCCATATATATATACATAGAGAGAGAGAGAGAGAGAGAGAGAGTGAAATTTTATCTCTCCATCCCTGCTTATCTCTTTTATTCTGTCTATAGCAGATTTTTATATATATATATATATATATGTATATATATATATAGAGAGAGAGAGAGGAATTTTTATCTCTCCCTCCCTTCTTATCTCTTTTATTCTCTCTATAGCAGATTTATATATACACACATACATACAGAGAGAGAGAGAGAGTGAAATTTTTATCTCTGAATCCCTGCTTTTACTGCTAAGTCCATAGTTCTTAATTTTTCTTTTTTTTTTTTGACAGAGTCTCACTTTTGGTGCCCGGGCTAGAGTGCTATGGTGTCAGCTTAGCTCACAGCAACCTCAAACTCCTGGCCTCAAGTCATCCTTCTGTCTCAGCCTCTTGAGTAGCTGGGACTACAGGCATGTGCCAGCATGCCTGGCTAATTTTTCTTTCTATATATATTACTTGGCGGGTGGACATGATAAATAATGAGGATTGAGGACCAGATAAATGACTGGAAAAAAATACTTCCTGTTTCCTCAATACCAGCATCCATTTTAAGGGTATACCTGTAGACCTAGGTGGAAAATGGAGGCAAGCTTTAGAAAGAAAAAAAAAAATCGCTGTCAGCCCCATCAGAGGGTCCCCTCTTGTCTGGCTGACACTGGCACCGGTACTTAGGGGTCACCTAGTGGCCACTTTGATCAGACTTGGGGATGGGTAAAGTCAGGCCATGTTGGGAGCTTAAGAGTGGACCCCACCCCCACCCCAGGTGTGGAGGCCGGCTTTCAAATCTGCTACATTGTATGACAGGTTCTGCTGGGCCCGCCAGCCCCAGGCGCCTCTAGCCTCCAGAGGGTCTCCGCCCAACCCCCCTCCCTGTTGTCCCAGGGAGGGGCCCCTCCTCCTCCTCCCGCTCCCTGCCTGCCTCCCCGCCCCCACCGTAGGCCTCTGCCCAGGGTTTTTTTTTTTTTTTTCTTTTCCCGGTTTCTGTTTAATCTTTGTTTTTTTTTTGTTTATTTGTGTGTTTTTTTTTTAGGTTTATGGAATATCGTTTAAA
>NC_134123.1:43787478-43792478 GCF_040939455.1 Microcebus murinus
CAGAGGGTCCTCCTGCAGCTTGTTGTGGTACCTCCACATTTAGGAGAGGAAAATCATTCATTTCCCTTATGATCATAGATGAGTCTGCTGAATTTTTTATGATGTCGTGGAAACATATAAAACACCCTTCCTACTAAACATAGCCGACCACAAAGTTTCTCCCAGGAAAAAATATTCAACATCATGAATTTCACAGTGTAATAGAGGGAATGGTCTAGACAGAGGGAAAAAAAAATAAAGGAAAGAAACATTTGTGTCCTTTTAAAACTTCCCCCCCACCCCCTGATGTTGGAAACTTGTAGTCTGGCCTCTATCCCCAAGAGGAGTTAATTCCTTTCTTAAAACTTCTGAGCAGTCCCCAGACCCACAGGCCTTGTTTTTGGCCCAGCTGAGACCAGTGAAATGATTAACCACAATAATGGTTAAAGCGGAGAACCCTCACTCTATGTATTTTTTAACATACTTTTATTTATTTATTTATTTATTCATTCATTCATTCATTCATTCATGCATGTATATATATATATATATACAGAGAGAGAGAGAGAGAGAGAGATTTTTATCTCTCCCTCCCTCCTTTTTCTGGTAAGACAGACCTTTTTTATTATTATTAATTTTTTCTTTTTTTTTGAGACAGAGTCTCACTCTTAGGGCCTGGGCTAGGGTGCTATGGCTTCAGCTTAGCTCACAGCAACCTCAAAATCCTGGGTTCAAGTGATCCTTCTGTCTCAGCCTCTTGAGTAGTTGGGACTACAGGCATGTGCCAGCATGCCTGGCTAATTTTTCTTCCTATAGATATTACTTGGCCAATTAATTTCTTTCTATTTATAGTAGAGATGGGGTCTTCCTCTTGCTCAGGCTGGTTTGAATTCCTGACCTCCAGCAATCCTCCCACCTTGGCCTCCCAGAGCTAGGATTGCAGCTGTGCTGGGCCTGAGAGAAATTTTTATGTCTCCCTCCCTGCTTATCTCTTTTCTCTTTTATTCTGTCTATAGCAGACATTCTGTCTATAGCAGCAGTGTGATGGGGTCGCCAGCCCAGCAAAGCCTCCTCCCACCTCCTTGCTGTGACTTCTCCTTACCCCTTGTCTTTTCCTTGCTAGCTCGCCTCACTTTAGGGGTCCACTTAACTGGATCTCAAGCTTGACTCCACTTTTATCATGTTAATGTCTCCCTCTGACCAAAGTTCTCTTGCATTCCAAAATGTTTTACTGAAACTGTCATTCAGTATTCAATCCGGGGTCCACCTCATGTATCAGTTCTCTGGGCCAGTTCCTGAAGAAAAGAACACTTTGGAGAAAATCACAGAAAATATATACAGAGAGAGAGAGAGAGAGAGAAACAGAGAGAGAGAGAGAGAGAAATTATTATCTCTCCCTCCCTGCTTTTTCTGGAAAGTAAGACCTTTTTTATTATTATTAATTTTTTCTTTTTTTTTGAGACAGAGTCTCACTTTTAGGGCCCGGGCTAGGGTGCTATGGCTTCAGACTAGCTCACAGCAACCTCAACCTCCTAGGCTCAAGCAATCCTCCTGCCTCAGCCTCCCAAACAGCTGGGACTACAGGGATATGCCGCCACGCCTGGCTCATTTTTCTTTCTATATATATTACTTGGCCAATTAATTTCTTTGTGTTTATAGTAGAGATGGGGTTTTGCTCTTGCTCAGGCTGGTTTGAACTCCTGACCTCCTGCAATCCTGCTGCCTCAGTCTCCCAGAGAGCTAGGACTACAGGTGTGCTGGGCCTGAGAAAAATTTTATCTCTCCCTCCCTGCTTATCTCTTTAATTCTGTCTATAGCAGATTTATATATATATACACAGAGAGAGAGAGAAAGAGAGAGAGAGTGAAATATTTATCCCTCCCTCCCTGCTTATCTCTTTTATTCTGTCTATAGCAGATTTATATATATATATATATATATATATATATATATATATATGGAGAGAGAGAGAGAGAGTGAAATTTTTATCTCTCCCTCCCTTCTTATCTCTTTTATTCTGTCTATAGCAGATTTATATATATACAGAGAGAGAGAGTGAAATTTTTATCTCTCCATCCCTGCTTATCTCTTTTATTCTGTCTATAGCAGATTTATATATATATAGAGAGAGAGAGAGAGAATTTATATCTCTCCCTCCCTTCTTATCTCTTTTATTCTGTCAATAGCAGATTTATATATATATAGAGAGAGAGAGAGAGAGACAGAGACACAGAGAGACAGAGGAATTCATATCTCTCCCTCCCTTCTTATCTCTTTTATTCTGTCTATAGCAGATTTATATATATATATAGAGAGAGAGAGAGAGTGAGAGAGGAATTTATATCTCTCCCTCCCTGCTTATCTCTTTGATTCTGTCTATAGCAGATTTATATATATATATATATATGGAGAGAGAGAGAGAGTGAAATTTTTATCTCTACCCCCCTTCTTATCTCTTTTATTCTGTCTATAGCAGATTTATATATATACACAGAGAGGGAGAGAGAGAGTGAAATTTTTATCTCTCCATCCCTGCTTATCTCTTTTATTCTGTCTATAGCAGATTTATATATATATAGAGAGAGAGAGAGAATTTATATCTCTCCCTCCCTTCTTATCTCTTTTATTCTGTCAATAGCAGATTTATATATATATAGAGAGAGAGAGACAGAGAGACAGAGAGACAGAGGAATTCATATCTCTCCCTCCCTTCTTATCTCTTTTATTCTGTCTATAGCAGATTTATATATATATATATAGAGAGAGAGAGAGAGAGTGAGTGAAATTCTTATCTCTCCATCCCAGCTTATCTCTTTTATTCTGTCTATAGCAGATATATATATATAGAGAGAGAGACAGAGAGAGAGACAGAGAGAGAGAGAGAGAGAGAGGAATTTATATCTCTCCCTCCCTTCTTATCTCTTTTATTCTGTCTATAGCAGATTTATATATATATACACAGAGAGAGAGAGAGTGAAATTTTTATCTCTCCCTCCCTGCTTATCTCTTTTATTCTGTCTATAGCAGATTTATATATATATATGTATATGGAGAGAGAGAGAGAGTGAAATTTTTATCTCTACCTCCCTTCTTATCTCTTTTATTCTGTCTATAGCAGATTTATATATATACAGAGAGAGAGAGAGAGAGAGAGAGTGAAATTTTTATCTCTCCCTCCCTGCTTATCTCTTTTATTCTGTCTATAGCAGATTTATATATATATAGAGAGAGAGAGAGAGAGAGAGAGGAATTTATATCTCTCCCTCCCTTTTTATTTCTTTTATTCTGTCTATAGCAGATTTATATATATATATATAGAGAGAGAGAGAGAGAGTGAGTGAAATTTTTATCTCTCCATCCCTGCTTATCTCTTTTATTCTGTCTATAGCAGATCTCTCTCTCTCCATATATATATATACATAGAGAGAGAGAGAGAGAGAGAGAGAGTGAAATTTTATCTCTCCATCCCTGCTTATCTCTTTTATTCTGTCTATAGCAGATTTTTATATATATATATATATATATATGTATATATATAGAGAGAGAGAGAGAGAGGAATTTTTATCTCTCCCTCCCTTCTTATCTCTTTTATTCTCTCTATAGCAGATTTATATATACACACATACATACAGAGAGAGAGAGAGAGAGTGAAATTTTTATCTCTGAATCCCTGCTTTTACTGCTAAGTCCATAGTTCTTAATTTTTTTTTTTTTTTTTTTGACAGAGTCTCACTTTTGGTGCCCGGGCTAGAGTGCTATGGTGTCAGCTTAGCTCACAGCAACCTCAAACTCCTGGCCTCAAGTCATCCTTCTGTCTCAGCCTCTTGAGTAGCTGGGACTACAGGCATGTGCCAGCATGCCTGGCTAATTTTTCTTTCTATATATATTACTTGGCGGGTGGACATGATAAATAATGAGGATTGAGGACCAGATAAATGACTGGAAAAAAATACTTCCTGTTTCCTCAATACCAGCATCCATTTTAAGGGTATACCTGTAGACCTAGGTGGAAAATGGAGGCAAGCTTTAGAAAGAAAAAAAAAAATCGCTGTCAGCCCCATCAGAGGGTCCCCTCTTGTCTGGCTGACACTGGCACCGGTACTTAGGGGTCACCTAGTGGCCACTTTGATCAGACTTGGGGATGGGTAAAGTCAGGCCATGTTGGGAGCTTAAGAGTGGACCCCACCCCCACCCCAGGTGTGGAGGCCGGCTTTCAAATCTGCTACATTGTATGACAGGTTCTGCCTGGGCCCGCCAGCCCCAGGCGCCTCTAGCCTCCAGAGGGTCTCCGCCCAACCCCCCTCCCTGTTGTCCCAGGGAGGGGCCCCTCCTCCTCCTCCCGCTCCCTGCCTGCCTCCCCGCCCCCACCGTAGGCCTCTGCCCAGGGTTTTTTTTTTTTTTTTCTTTTCCCGGTTTCTGTTTAATCTTTGTTTTTTTTTTGTTTATTTGTGTGTTTTTTTTTTAGGTTTATGGAATATCGTTTAAAAATTTAAATCACAGAATGAATTCTACAACAACTTGTGACTTTTTATCCTAGGCTGAGAACAATGTATTTTCTCTTCCTGTGAATTTTATTTTATTGATTCCAAAGTATACATTTCTAAATGAATAGGGTGAGCAACACACTCCCGTGGGGCCTGTGTCAGTGGATAGGTGTCCGGGAGGGTCCCCTCCTGCAGCTTGTTGTGGTAGCTCAACATTTAGGAGAGGCAAATCATTCACTTCCCTAATGATCCTAGATGAGTCTGCTCAATTTTTTATGATGTCCTGGAAACATATAAAACACCCTTCCTACTTCACGTAGCCGACCACAAAGTTTCTCCCAGGAAAAAATATTCAACATCATGAATTTCACAGTGTAATAGAGGGAATGGTCTAGACAGAGGGAAAAAAAAATAAAGGAAAGAAACATTTTGTGTCCTTTTAAAACTTCCCCCCCACCCCCTGATGTTGGAAACTTGTAGTCTGGCCTCTATCCCCAAGAGGAGATAATTCCTTTCTTAAAACTTCTGAGCAGTCCC